>NW_028128273.1:0-16318 GCF_965231255.1 Vanellus vanellus
GGCCAAATTGTCTGGGGCATTTGAAGGGGTTCCAGGAGGCAGTGAGAAGCAGCATCACTTTTTCCCCGCTGGCACATTTGCTGTGGCAGCAAAAGCTGGACGTTTGTCTTTTTTGCTCCAAACAGCGCCGAAAGTGAAAAAAGGTGCTTTTGAGGATAGAGTGCGCAGGAAAGCAGAGAGGGCCAAATTGTCTGGGGCATTTGAAGGGGTTCCAGGAGGCAGTGAGAAGCAGCATCACTTTTCCCCGCTGGCACCTTTGCTGTGGCAGCAAAAGCTGGACGTTTGTCTTTTTTGCTCCAAACAGCGCCGAAAGTGAAAAAAGGTGCTTTTGAGGATAGAGTGCGCAGGAAAGCAGAGAGGGCCAAATTGTCTGGGGCATTTGAAGGGGTTCCAGGAGGCAGTGAGGACCAGCATCACTTTTCCCGCTGGCACCTTTGCTGTGGCAACAAAAGCTGGACGCTTGTCTTTTTTACTTCGGAGGGCGCTGAAAGTGAAAAAAGGTGCTTTTGAGGATAGAGTGCGCAGGAAAGCAGAGAGGGCCAAATTGTCTGGGGCATTTGAAGGGGTTCCAGGAGGCAGTGAGGACCAGCATCACTTTTCCCCGCTGGCACCTTTGCTGTGGCAGCAAAAGCTGGACGTTTGTCTTTTTTGCTCCAAACAGCGCCGAAAGTGAAAAAAGGTGCTTTTGAGGATAGACTTTTCAGGAAAGCAGAGAGGGCCAAATTGTGTGGGGCATTTGAAGGGGTTCCAGGAGGCAGTGAGGACCAGCATCACTTTTCCCCGCTGTCACCTTTGCTGTGGCAGCAAAAGCTGGACGTTTGTCTTTTTTGCTCCAAACAGCGCCGAAAGTGAAAAAAGTTGCTTTTGAGTATAGATTTTTCAGGAAAGCAGAGAGGGCCAAATTGTGTGGGGCATTTGAAGGGGTTCCAGGAGGCAGTGAGGACCAGCATCACTTTTCCCCGCTGGCACCTTTGCTGTGGCAGCAAAAGCTGGACGTTTGTCTTTTTTGCTCCAAACAGCGCCGAAAGTGAAAAAAGGTGCTTTTGAGGATAGAGTGCGCAGGAAAGCAGAGAGGGCCAAATTGTCTGGGGCATTTGAAGGGGTTCCAGGAGGCAGTGAGGACCAGCATCACTTTTCCCCGCTGGCACCTTTGCTGTGGCAGCAAAAGCTGGACGTTTGTCTTTTTTGCTCCAAACAGCGCCGAAAGTGAAAAAAGGTGCTTTTGAGGATAGAGTACGCAGGAAAGCAGAGAGGGCCAAATTGTCTGGGGCATTTGAAGGGGTTTCAGGAGGCAGTGAGGACCAGCATCACTTTTCCCCGCTGGCACTTTTGCTGTGGCAGCAAAAGCTGGACGTTTGTCTTTTTTGCTCCAAACAGCGCCGAAAGTGAAAAAAGGTGCTTTTGAGGATAGAGTGCGCAGGAAAGCAGAGAGGGCCAAATTGTCTGGGGCATTTGAAGGGGTTCCAGGAGGCAGTGAGAAGCAGCATCACTTTTCCCCGCTGGCACCTTTGCTGTGGCAGCAAAAGCTGGACGTTTGTCTTTTTTGTTCCAAACAGCGCCGAAAGTGAAAAAAGGTGCTTTTGAGGATAGACTTTTCAGGAAAGCAGAGAGGGCCAAATTGTCTGGGGCATTTGAAGGGGTTCCAGGAGGCAGTGAGGACCAGCATCACTTTTCCCCGCTGGCACCTTTGCTGTGGCAGCAAAAGCTGGACGTTTGTCTTTTTTGCTCCAAACAGCGCCGAAAGTGAAAAAAGGTGCTTTTGAGGATAGACTTTTCAGGAAAGCAGAGAGGGCCAAATTGTCTGGGGCATTTGAAGGGGTTCCAGGAGGCAGTGAGGACCAGCATCACTTTTCCCCGCTGGCACCTTTGCTGTGGCAGCAAAAGCTGGACGTTTGTCTTTTTTGCTCCAAACAGCGCCGAAAGTGAAAAAAGGTGCTTTTGAGGATAGCGTGCGCAGGAAAGCAGAGAGGGCCAAATTGTCTGGGGCATTTGAAGGGGTTCCAGGAGGCAGTGAGAAGCAGCATCACTTTTCCCCGCTGGCACCTTTGCTGTGGCAGCAAAAGCTGGACGTTTGTCTTTTTTGCTCCAAACAGCGCCGAAAGTGAAAAAAGGTGCTTTTGAGGATAGAGTGCGCAGGAAAGCAGAGAGGGCCAAATTGTCTGGGGCATTTGAAGGGGTTCCAGGAGGCAGTGAGGACCAGCATCACTTTTCCCCGCTGGCACCTTTGCTGTGGCAGCAAAAGCTGGACGTTTGTCTTTTTTGCTCCAAACAGCGCCGAAAGTGAAAAAAGGTGCTTTTGAGGATAGACTTTTCAGGAAAGCAGAGAGGACCAAATTGTCTGGGGCATTTGAAGGGGTTCCAGGAGGCAGTGAGGACCAGCATCACTTTTCCCCGCTGGCACCTTTGCTGTGGCAGCAAAAGCTGGACATTTGTCTTTTTTGCTCCAAACAGCGCCGAAAGTGAAAAAAGGTGCTTTTGAGGATAGACTTTTCAGGAAAGCAGAGAGGGCCAAATTGTGTGGGGCATTTGAAGGGGTTTCAGGAGGCAGTGAGGACCAGCATCACTTTTCCCCGCTGGCACTTTTGCTGTGGCAGGAAAAGCTGGACGTTTGTCTTTTTTGCTCCAAACAGCGCCGAAAGTGAAAAAAGGTGCTTTTGAGGATAGAGTGTGCAGGAAAGCAGAGAGGGCCAAATTGTCTGGGGCATTTGAAGGGGTTCCAGGAGGCAGTGAGAAGCAGCATCACTTTTCCCCGCTGGCACCTTTGCTGTGGCAGCAAAAGCTGGACGTTTGTCTTTTTTGCTCCAAACAGCGCCGAAAGTGAAAAAAGGTGCTTTTGAGGATAGACTTTTCAGGAAAGCAGAGAGGGCCAAATTGTCTGGGGCATTTGAAGGGGTTCCAGGAGGCAGTGAGGACCAGCATCACTTTTCCCCGCTGGCACCTTTGCTGTGGCAGCAAAAGCTGGACGTTTGTCTTTTTTGCTCCAAACAGCGCCGAAAGTGAAAAAAGGTGCTTTTGAGGATAGAGTGCGCAGGAAAGCAGAGAGGGCCAAATTGTCTGGGGCATTTGAAGGGGTTCCAGGAGGCAGTGAGGACCAGCATCACTTTTCCCCGCTGGCACCTTTGCTGTGGCAGCAAAAGCTGGACGTTTTTCTTTTTTGCTCCAAACAGCGCCGAAAGTGAAAAAAGGTGCTTTTGAGGATAGACTTTTCAGGAAAGCAGAGAGGGCCAAATTGTGTGGGGCATTTGAAGGGGTTCCAGGAGGCAGTGAGGACCAGCATCACTTTTCCCCGCTGGCACCTTTGCTGTGGCAGCAAAAGCTGGACGTTTGTCTTTTTTGCTCCAAACAGCGCCGAAAGTGAAAAAAGGTGCTTTTGAGGATAGACTTTTCAGGAAAGCAGAGAGGGCCAAATTGTCTGGGGCATTTGAAGGGGTTCCAGGAGGCAGTGAGGACCAGCATCACTTTTCCCCGCTGGCACCTTTGCTGTGGCAGCAAAAGCTGGACGTTTGTCTTTTTTGCTCCAAACAGCGCCGAAAGTGAAAAAAGGTGCTTTTGAGGATAGAGTGCGCAGGAAAGCAGAGAGGGCCAAATTGTCTGGGGCATTTGAAGGGGTTCCAGGAGGCAGTGAGGACCAGCATCACTTTTCCCCGCTGGCACCTTTGCTGTGGCAGCAAAAGCTGGACGTTTGTCTTTTTTGCTCCAAACAGCGCCGAAAGTGAAAAAAGGTGCTTTTGAGGATAGAGTACGCAGGAAAGCAGAGAGGGCCAAATTGTCTGGGGCATTTGAAGGGGTTCCAGGAGGCAGTGAGAAGCAGCATCACTTTTCCCCGCTGGCACCTTTGCTGTGGCAGCAAAAGCTGGACGTTTGTCTTTTTTGTTCCAAACAGCGCCGAAAGTGAAAAAAGGTGCTTTTGAGGATAGAGTGAGCAGGAAAGCAGAGAGGGCCAAATTGTCTGGGGCATTTGAAGGGGTTCCAGGAGGCAGTGAGGACCAGCATCACTTTTCCCCGCTGGCACCTTTGCTGTGGCAGCAAAAGCTGGACGTTTGTCTTTTTTGTTCCAAACAGCGCCGAAAGTGAAAAAAGGTGCTTTTGAGGATAGACTTTTCAGGAAAGCAGAGAGGGCCAAATTGTCTGGGGCATTTGAAGGGGTTCCAGGAGGCAGTGAGGACCAGCATCACTTTTCCCCGCTGGCACCTTTGCTGTGGCAGCAAAAGCTGGACGTTTGTCTTTTTTGCTCCAAACAGCGCCGAAAGTGAAAAAAGGTGCTTTTGAGGATAGCGTGCGCAGGAAAGCAGAGAGGGCCAAATTGTCTGGGGCATTTGAAGGGGTTCCAGGAGGCAGTGAGAAGCAGCATCACTTTTCCCCGCTGGCACCTTTGCTGTGGCAGCAAAAGCTGGACGTTTGTCTTTTTTGCTCCAAACAGCGCCGAAAGTGAAAAAAGGTGCTTTTGAGGATAGAGTGCGCAGGAAAGCAGAGAGGGCCAAATTGTCTGGGGCATTTGAAGGGGTTCCAGGAGGCAGTGAGGACCAGCATCACTTTTCCCCGCTGGCACTTTTGCTGTGGCAGCAAAAGCTGGACGTTTGTCTTTTTTGCTCCAAACAGCGCCGAAAGTGAAAAAAGGTGCTTTTGAGGATAGAGTGCGCAGGAAAGCAGAGAGGGCCAAATTGTCTGGGGCATTTGAAGGGGTTCCAGGAGGCAGTGAGAAGCAGCATCACTTTTCCCCGCTGGCACCTTTGCTGTGGCAGCAAAAGCTGGACGTTTGTCTTTATTCCTCCGGAGGGCGCCGAAAGTGAAAAAAGGTGCTTTTGAGGATAGACTTTTCAGGAAAGCAGAGAGGGCCAAATTGTCTGGGGCATTTGAAGGGGTTCCAGGAGGCAGTGAGGACCAGCATCACTTTTCCCCGCTGGCACCTTTGCTGTGGCAGCAAAAGCTGGACGTTTGTCTTTTTTGCTCCAAACAGCGCCGAAAGTGAAAAAAGGTGCTTTTGAGGATAGACTTTTCAGGAAAGCAGAGAGGGCCAAATTGTCTGGGGCATTTGAAGGGGTTCCAGGAGGCAGTGAGGACCAGCATCACTTTTCCCCGCTGGCACCTTTGCTGTGGCAGCAAAAGCTGGACGTTTGTCTTTTTTGCTCCAAACAGCGCCGAAAGTGAAAAAAGGTGCTTTTGAGGATAGACTTTTCAGGAAAGCAGAGAGGACCAAATTGTCTGGGGCATTTGAAGGGGTTCCAGGAGGCAGTGAGGACCAGCATCACTTTTCCCCGCTGGCACCTTTGCTGTGGCAGCAAAAGCTGGACATTTGTCTTTTTTGCTCCAAACAGCGCCGAAAGTGAAAAAAAGGTGCTTTTGAGGATAGACTTTTCAGGAAAGCAGAGAGGGCCAAATTGTGTGGGGCATTTGAAGGGGTTTCAGGAGGCAGTGAGGACCAGCATCACTTTTCCCCGCTGGCACTTTTGCTGTGGCAGGAAAAGCTGGACGTTTGTCTTTTTTGCTCCAAACAGCGCCGAAAGTGAAAAAAGGTGCTTTTGAGGATAGAGTGTGCAGGAAAGCAGAGAGGGCCAAATTGTCTGGGGCATTTGAAGGGGTTCCAGGAGGCAGTGAGAAGCAGCATCACTTTTCCCCGCTGGCACCTTTGCTGTGGCAGCAAAAGCTGGACGTTTGTCTTTTTTGCTCCAAACAGCGCCGAAAGTGAAAAAAGGTGCTTTTGAGGATAGACTTTTCAGGAAAGCAGAGAGGGCCAAATTGTCTGGGGCATTTGAAGGGGTTCCAGGAGGCAGTGAGGACCAGCATCACTTTTCCCCGCTGGCACCTTTGCTGTGGCAGCAAAAGCTGGACGTTTGTCTTTTTTGCTCCAAACAGCGCCGAAAGTGAAAAAAGGTGCTTTTGAGGATAGAGTGCGCAGGAAAGCAGAGAGGGCCAAATTGTCTGGGGCATTTGAAGGGGTTCCAGGAGGCAGTGAGGACCAGCATCACTTTTCCCCGCTGGCACCTTTGCTGTGGCAGCAAAAGCTGGACGTTTTTCTTTTTTGCTCCAAACAGCGCCGAAAGTGAAAAAAGGTGCTTTTGAGGATAGAGTGCGCAGGAAAGCAGAGAGGGCCAAATTGTCTGGGGCATTTGAAGGGGTTCCAGGAGGCAGTGAGGACCAGCATCACTTTTCCCCGCTGGCACCTTTGCTGTGGCAGCAAAAGCTGGACGTTTGTCTTTATTCCTCCGGAGGGCGCCGAAAGTGAAAAAAGGTGCTTTTGAGGATTGACTTTTCAGGAAAGCAGAGAGGGCCAAATTGTCTGGGGCATTTGAAGGGGTTCCAGGAGGCAGTGAGGACCAGCATCACTTTTCCCCGCTGGCACCTTTGCTGTGGCAGCAAAAGCTGGACGTTTGTCTTTTTTGCTCCAAACAGCGCCGAAAGTGAAAAAAGGTGCTTTTGAGGATAGACTTTTCAGGAAAGCAGAGAGGGCCAAATTGTCTGGGGCATTTGAAGGGGTTCCAGGAGGCAGTGAGGACCAGCATCACTTTTCCCCGCTGGCACCTTTGCTGTGGCAGCAAAAGCTGGACGTTTGTCTTTTTTGCTCCAAACAGCGCCGAAAGTGAAAAAAGGTGCTTTTGAGGATAGACTTTTCAGGAAAGCAGAGAGGGCCAAATTGTCTGGGGCATTTGAAGGGGTTCCAGGAGGCAGTGAGGACCAGCATCACTTTTCCCCGCTGGCACCTTTGCTGTGGCAGCAAAAGCTGGACGTTTGTCTTTTTTGCTCCAAACAGCGCCGAAAGTGAAAAAAGGTGCTTTTGAGGATAGACTTTTCAGGAAAGCAGAGAGGGCCAAATTGTCTGGGGCATTTGAAGGGGTTCCAGGAGGCAGTGAGGACCAGCATCACTTTTCCCCGCTGGCACCTTTGCTGTGGCAGCAAAAGCTGGACGTTTGTCTTTTTTGCTCCAAACAGCGCCGAAAGTGAAAAAAGGTGCTTTTGAGGATAGACTTTTCAGGAAAGCAGAGAGGGCCAAATTGTCTGGGGCATTTGAAGGGGTTCCAGGAGGCAGTGAGGACCAGCATCACTTTTCCCCGCTGGCACCTTTGCTGTGGCAGCAAAAGCTGGACGTTTGTCTTTTTTGCTCCAAACAGTGCCGAAAGTGAAAAAAGGTGCTTTTGAGGATAGAGTGCGCAGGAAAGCAGAGAGGGCCAAATTGTCTGGGGCATTTGAAGGGGTTCCAGGAGGCAGTGAGGACCAGCATCACTTTTCCCCGCTGGCACCTTTGCTGTGGCAGCAAAAGCTGGACGTTTGTCTTTTTTGCTCCAAACAGCGCCGAAAGTGAAAAAAGGTTCTTTTGAGGATAGCGTGCGCAGGAAAGCAGAGAGGGCCAAATTGTCTGGGGCATTTGAAGGGGTTCCAGGAGGCAGTGAGGACCAGCATCACTTTTCCCCGCTGGCACCTTTGCTGTGGCAGCAAAAGCTGGACGTTTGTCTTTTTTGCTCCAAACAGCGCCGAAAGTGAAAAAAGGTGCTTTTGAGGATAGAGTGCGCAGGAAAGCAGAGAGGGCCAAATTGTCTGGGGCATTTGAAGGGGTTTAAGGAGGCAGTGAGGACCAGCATCACTTTTCCCCGCTGGCACTTTTGCTGTGGCAGCAAAAGCTGGACGTTTGTCTTTTTTGCTCCAAACAGCGCCGAAAGTGAAAAAAGGTGCTTTTGAGGATAGAGTGCGCAGGAAAGCAGAGAGGGCCAAATTGTCTGGGGCATTTGAAGGGGTTCCAGGAGGCAGTGAGAAGCAGCATCACTTTTCCCCGCTGGCACCTTTGCTGTGGCAGCAAAAGCTGGACGTTTGTCTTTTTTGTTCCAAACAGCGCCGAAAGTGAAAAAAGATGCTTTTGAGGATAGACTTTTCAGGAAAGCAGAGAGGGCCAAATTGTCTGGGGCATTTGAAGGGGTTCCAGGAGGCAGTGAGAAGCAGCATCACTTTTCCCCACTGGCACCTTTGCTGTGGCAGCAAAAGCTGGACGTTTGTCTTTTTTGCTCCAAACAGCGCCAAAAGTGAAAAAAGGTGCTTTTGAGGATAGACTTTTCAGGAAAGCAGAGAGGGCCAAATTGTCTGGGGCATTTGAAGGGGTTCCAGGAGGCAGTGAGGACCAGCATCACTTTTCCCCGCTGGCACCTTTGCTGTGGCAGCAAAAGCTGGACGTTTGTCTTTTTTGCTCCAAACAGTGCCGAAAGTGAAAAAAGGTGCTTTTGAGGATAGAGTGCGCAGGAAAGCAGAGAGGGCCAAATTGTCTGGGGCATTTGAAGGGGTTCCAGGAGGCAGTGAGGACCAGCATCACTTTTCCCCGCTGGCACCTTTGCTGTGGCAGCAAAAGCTGGACGTTTGTCTTTTTTGCTCCAAACAGCGCCGAAAGTGAAAAAAGGTGCTTTTGAGGATAGAGTGCGCAGGAAAGCAGAGAGGGCCAAATTGTCTGGGGCATTTGAAGGGGTTTAAGGAGGCAGTGAGGATCAGCATCACTTTTCCCCGCTGGCACTTTTGCTGTGGCAGCAAAAGCTGGACGTTTGTCTTTTTTGCTCCAAACAGCGCCGAAAGTGAAAAAAGGTGCTTTTGAGGATAGAGTGCGCAGGAAAGCAGAGAGGGCCAAATTGTCTGGGGCATTTGAAGGGGTTCCAGGAGGCAGTGAGAAGCAGCATCACTTTTCCCCACTGGCACCTTTGCTGTGGCAGCAAAAGCTGGACGTTTGTCTTTTTTGTTCCAAACAGCGCCGAAAGTGAAAATAGGTGCTTTTGAGGATAGACTTTTCAGGAAAGCAGAGAGGGCCAAATTGTCTGGGGCATTTGAAGGGGTTCCAGGAGGCAGTGAGGACCAGCATCACTTTTCCCCGCTGGCACCTTTGCTGTGGCAGCAAAAGCTGGACGTTTGTCTTTTTTGCTCCAAACAGCGCCGAAAGTGAAAAAAGGTGCTTTTGAGGATAGACTTTGCAGGAAAGCAGAGAGGGCCAAATTGTCTGGGGCATTTGAAGGGGTTCCAGGAGGCAGTGAGGACAAGCATCACTTTTCCCCGCTGGCACTTTTGCTGTGGCAGCAAAAGCTGGACGTTTGTCTTTTTTGCTCCAAACAGCGCCGAAAGTGAAAAAAGGTGCTTTTGAGGATAGACTTTTCAGGAAAGCAGAGAGGGCCAAATTGTCTGGGGCATTTGAAGGCGTTCCAGGAGGCAGTGAGGACCAGCATCACTTTTCCCCGCTGGCACCTTTGCTGTGGCAGCAAAAGCTGGACGTTTGTCTTTTTTGCTCCAAACAGCGCCGAAAGTGAAAAAAGGTGCTTTTGAGGATAGAGTGCGCAGGAAAGCAGAGAGGGCCAAATTGTCTGGGGCATTTGAAGGGGTTCCAGGAGGCAGTGAGGACCAGCATCACTTTTCCCCGCTGGCACCTTTGCTGTGGCAGCAAAAGCTGGACGCTTGTCTTTTTTCCTTCGGAGGGCGCCGAAAGTGAAAAAAGGTGCTTTTGAGGATATCGTGCGCAGGAAAGCAGAGAGGGCCAAATTGTCTGGGGCATTTGAAGGGGTTCCAGGAGGCAGTGAGGACCAGCATCACTTTTCCCCGCTGGCACCTTTGCTGTGGCAGCAAAAGCTGGACGTTTTTCTTTTTTGCTCCAAACAGCGCCGAAAGTGAAAAAAGGTGCTTTTGAGGATAGACTTTTCAGGAAAGCAGAGAGGGCCAAATTGTCTGGGGCATTTGAAGGGGTTCCAGGAGGCAGTGAGGACCAGCATCACTTTTCCCCGCTGGCACCTTTGCTGTGGCAGCAAAAGCTGGATGTTTGTCTTTTTTGCTCCAAACAGCGCCGAAAGTGAAAAAAGGTGCTTTTGAGGATAGACTTTTCAGGAAAGCAGAGAGGGCCAAATTGTCTGGGGCATTTGAAGGGGTTCCAGGAGGCAGTGAGGACCAGCATCACTTTTCCCCGCTGGCACCTTTGCTGTGGCAGCAAAAGCTGGACGTTTGTCTTTTTTGCTCCAAACAGCGCCGAAAGTGAAAAAAGGTGCTTTTGAGGATAGAGTGCGCAGGAAAGCAGAGAGGGCCAAATTGTCTGGGGCATTTGAAGGGGTTCCAGGAGGCAGTGAGAAGCAGCATCACTTTTCCCCGCTGGCACCTTTGCTGTGGCAGCAAAAGCTGGACGTTTGTCTTTTTTGTTCCAAACAGCGCCGAAAGTGAAAAAAGGTGCTTTTGAGGATAGAGTGAGCAGGAAAGCAGAGAGGGCCAAATTGTCTGGGGCATTTGAAGGGGTTCCAGGAGGCAGTGAGGACCAGCATCACTTTTCCCCGCTGGCATCTTTGCTGTGGCAGCAAAAGCTGGACGTTTGTCTTTTTTGCTCCAAACAGCGCCGAAAGTGAAAAAAGGTGCTTTTGAGGATAGAGTGCGCAGGAAAGCAGAGAGGGCCAAATTGTCTGGGGCATTTGAAGGGGTTCCAGGAGGCAGTGAGGACAAGCATCACTTTTCCCCGCTGGCACTTTTGCTGTGGCAGCAAAAGCTGGACGTTTGTCTTTTTTGCTCCAAACAGCGCCGAAAGTGAAAAAAGGTGCTTTTGAGGATAGAGTGCGCAGGAAAGCAGAGAGGGCCAAATTGTCTGGGGCATTTGAAGGGGTTCCAGGAGGCAGTGAGAAGCAGCATCACTTTTCCCCACTGGCACCTTTGCTGTGGCAGCAAAAGCTGGACGTTTGTCTTTATTCCTCCGGAGGGCGCCGAAAGTGAAAAAAGGTGCTTTTGAGGATAGAGTGAGCAGGAAAGCAGAGAGGGCCAAATTGTCTGGGGCATTTGAAGGGGTTCCAGGAGGCAGTGAGGACCAGCATCACTTTTCCCCGCTGGCACCTTTGCTGTGGCAGCAAAAGCTGGACGTTTGTCTTTTTTGCTCCAAACAGCGCCGAAAGTGAAAAAAGGTGCTTTTGAGGATAGACTTTGCAGGAAAGCAGAGAGGGCCAAATTGTCTGGGGCATTTGAAGGGGTTCCAGGAGGCAGTGAGGACCAGCATCACTTTTCCCCGCTGGCACCTTTGCTGTGGCAGCAAAAGCTGGACGTTTGTCTTTTTTGCTCCAAACAGCGCCGAAAGTGAAAAAAGGTGCTTTTGAGGATAGAGTGCGCAGGAAAGCAGAGAGGGCCAAATTGTGTGGGGCATTTGAAGGGGTTCCAGGAGGCAGTGAGGACAAGCATCACTTTTCCCCGCTGGCACTTTTGCTGTGGCAGCAAAAGCTGGACGTTTGTCTTTTTTGCTCCAAACAGCGCCGAAAGTGAAAAAAGGTGCTTTTGAGGATAGAGTGCGCAGGAAAGCAGAGAGGGCCAAATTGTCTGGGGCATTTGAAGGGGTTCCAGGAGGCAGTGAGAAGCAGCATCACTTTTCCCCACTGGCACCTTTGCTGTGGCAGCAAAAGCTGGACGTTTGTCTTTATTCCTCCGGAGGGCGCCGAAAGTGAAAAAAGGTGCTTTTGAGGATAGACTTTTCAGGAAAGCAGAGAGGGCCAAATTGTCTGGGGCATTTGAAGGGGTTCCAGGAGGCAGTGAGGACCAGCATCACTTTTCCCCGCTGGCACCTTTGCTGTGGCAGCAAAAGCTGGACGTTTGTCTTTTTTGCTCCAAACAGCGCCGAAAGTGAAAAAAGGTGCTTTTGAGGATAGACTTTGCAGGAAAGCAGAGAGGGCCAAATTGTCTGGGGCATTTGAAGGGGTTCCAGGAGGCAGTGAGGACCAGCATCACTTTTCCCCGCTGGCACCTTTGCTGTGGCAGCAAAAGCTGGACGTTTGTCTTTTTTGCTCCAAACAGCGCCGAAAGTGAAAAAAGGTGCTTTTGAGGATAGACTTTTCAGGAAAGCAGAGAGGGCCAAATTGTCTGGGGCATTTGAAGGGGTTCCAGGAGGCAGTGAGGACCAGCATCACTTTTCCCCGCTGGCACCTTTGCTGTGGCAGCAAAAGCTGGACGTTTGTCTTTTTTGCTCCAAACAGCGCCGAAAGTGAAAAAAGGTGCTTTTGAGGATAGAGTGCGCAGGAAAGCAGAGAGGGCCAAATTGTCTGGGGCATTTGAAGGGGTTCCAGGAGGCAGTGAGGACCAGCATCACTTTTCCCCGCTGGCACCTTTGCTGTGGCAGCAAAAGCTGGACGTTTGTCTTTTTTGCTCCAAACAGCGCCGAAAGTGAAAAAAGGTGCTTTTGAGGATAGAGTGCGCAGGAAAGCAGAGAGGGCCAAATTGTCTGGGGCATTTGAAGGGGTTTAAGGAGGCAGTGAGGACCAGCATCACTTTTCCCCGCTGGCACTTTTGCTGTGGCAGCAAAAGCTGGACGTTTGTCTTTTTTGCTCCAAACAGCGCCGAAAGTGAAAAAAGGTGCTTTTGAGGATAGACTTTTCAGGAAAGCAGAGAGGGCCAAATTGTCTGGGGCATTTGAAGGGGTTCCAGGAGGCAGTGAGAAGCAGCATCACTTTTCCCCGCTGGCACCTTTGCTGTGGCAGCAAAAGCTGGACGTTTGTCTTTTTTGTTCCAAACAGCGCCGAAAGTGAAAAAAGGTGCTTTTGAGGATAGACTTTTCAGGAAAGCAGAGAGGGCCAAATTGTCTGGGGCATTTGAAGGCGTTCCAGGAGGCAGTGAGGACCAGCATCACTTTTCCCCGCTGGCACCTTTGCTGTGGCAGCAAAAGCTGGACGTTTGTCTTTTTTGCTCCAAACAGCGCCGAAAGTGAAAAAAGGTGCTTTTGAGGATAGAGTGCGCAGTAAAGCAGAGAGGGCCAAATTGTCTGGGGCATTTGAAGGGGTTCCAGGAGGCAGTGAGAAGCAGCATCACTTTTCCCCGCTGGCACCTTTGCTGTGGCAGCAAAAGCTGGACGTTTGTCTTTTTTGCTCCAAACAGCGCCGAAAGTGAAAAAAGGTGCTTTTGAGGATAGAGTGCGCAGGAAAGCAGAGAGGGCCAAATTGTCTGGGGCATTTGAAGGGGTTCCAGGAGGCAGTGAGGACCAGCATCACTTTTCCCCGCTGGCACCTTTGCTGTGGCAGCAAAAGCTGGACGTTTGTCTTTTTTGCTCCAAACAGCGCCGAAAGTGAAAAAAGGTGCTTTTGAGGATAGAGTGCGCAGGAAAGCAGAGAGGGCCAAATTGTCTGGGGCATTTGAAGGGGTTTAAGGAGGCAGTGAGGACCAGCATCACTTTTCCCCGCTGGCACTTTTGCTGTGGCAGCAAAAGCTGGACGTTTGTCTTTTTTGCTCCAAACAGCGCCGAAAGTGAAAAAAGGTGCTTTTGAGGATAGAGTGCGCAGGAAAGCAGAGAGGGCCAAATTGTCTGGGGCATTTGAAGGGGTTCCAGGAGGCAGTGAGAAGCAGCATCACTTTTCCCCGCTGGCACCTTTGCTGTGGCAGCAAAAGCTGGACGTTTGTCTTTTTTGTTCCAAACAGCGCCGAAAGTGAAAAAAGGTGCTTTTGAGGATAGAGTGAGCAGGAAAGCAGAGAGGGCCAAATTGTCTGGGGCATTTGAAGGGGTTCCAGGAGGCAGTGAGAAGCAGCATCACTTTTCCCCGCTGGCACCTTTGCTGTGGCAGCAAAAGCTGGACGTTTGTCTTTTTTGTTCCAAACAGCGCCGAAAGTGAAAAAAGGTGCTTTTGAGGATAGAGTGAGCAGGAAAGCAGAGAGGGCCAAATTGTCTGGGGCATTTGAAGGGGTTCCAGGAGGCAGTGAGGACCAGCATCACTTTTCCCCGCTGGCACCTTTGCTGTGGCAGCAAAAGCTGGACGTTTGTCTTTTTTGCTCCAAACAGCGCCGAAAGTGAAAAAAGGTGCTTTTGAGGATAGACTTTGCAGGAAAGCAGAGAGGGCCAAATTGTCTGGGGCATTTGAAGGGGTTCCAGGAGGCAGTGAGGACAAGCATCACTTTTCCCCGCTGGCACTTTTGCTGTGGCAGCAAAAGCTGGACGTTTGTCTTTTTTGCTCCAAACAGTGCCGAAAGTGAAAAAAGGTGCTTTTGAGGATAGAGTGCGCAGGAAAGCAGAGAGGGCCAAATTGTCTGGGGCATTTGAAGGGGTTCCAGGAGGCAGTGAGAAGCAGCATCACTTTTCCCCACTGGCACCTTTGCTGTGGCAGCAAAAGCTGGACGTTTGTCTTTATTCCTCCGGAGGGCGCCGAAAGTGAAAAAAGGTGCTTTTGAGGATAGACTTTTCAGGAAAGCAGAGAGGGCCAAATTGTCTGGGGCATTTGAAGGGGTTCCAGGAGGCAGTGAGGACCAGCATCACTTTTCCCCGCTGGCACCTTTGCTGTGGCAGCAAAAGCTGGACGTTTTTCTTTTTTGCTCCAAACAGCGCCGAAAGTGAAAAAAGGTGTTTTTGAGGATAGACTTTTCAGGAAAGCAGAGAGGGCCAAATTGTCTGGGGCATTTGAAGGGGTTCCAGGAGGCAGTGAGGACCAGCATCACTTTTCCCCGCTGGCACCTTTGCTGTGGCAGCAAAAGCTGGACGTTTGTCTTTTTTGCTCCAAACAGCGCCGAAAGTGAAAAAAGGTGCTTTTGAGGATAGACTTTTCAGGAAAGCAGAGAGGGCCAAATTGTCTGGGGCATTTGAAGGGGTTCCAGGAGGCAGTGAGGACCAGCATCACTTTTCCCCGCTGGCACCTTTGCTGTGGCAGCAAAAGCTGGACGTTTGTCTTTTTTGCTCCAAACAGCGCCGAAAGTGAAAAAAGGTGCTTTTGAGGATAGAGTGCGCAGGAAAGCAGAGAGGGCCAAATTGTCTGGGGCATTTGAAGGGGTTCCAGGAGGCAGTGAGGACCAGCATCACTTTTCCCCGCTGGCACCTTTGCTGTGGCAGCAAAAGCTGGACGTTTGTCTTTTTTGCTCCAAACAGCGCCGAAAGTGAAAAAAGGTGCTTTTGAGGATAGAGTGCGCAGGAAAGCAGAGAGGGCCAAATTGTCTGGGGCATTTGAAGGGGTTTAAGGAGGCAGTGAGGACCAGCATCACTTTTCCCCGCTGGCACTTTTGCTGTGGCAGCAAAAGCTGGACGTTTGTCTTTTTTGCTCCAAACAGCGCCGAAAGTGAAAAAAGGTGCTTTTGAGGATAGACTTTTCAGGAAAGCAGAGAGGGCCAAATTGTCTGGGGCATTTGAAGGGGTTCCAGGAGGCAGTGAGAAGCAGCATCACTTTTCCCCGCTGGCACCTTTGCTGTGGCAGCAAAAGCTGGACGTTTGTCTTTTTTGTTCCAAACAGCGCCGAAAGTGAAAAAAGGTGCTTTTGAGGATAGACTTTTCAGGAAAGCAGAGAGGGCCAAATTGTCTGGGGCATTTGAAGGGGTTCCAGGAGGCAGTGAGGACCAGCATCACTTTTCCCCGCTGGCACCTTTGCTGTGGCAGCAAAAGCTGGACGTTTGTCTTTTTTGCTCCAAACAGCGCCGAAAGTGAAAAAAAGGTGCTTTTGAGGATAGAGTGCGCAGTAAAGCAGAGAGGGCCAAATTGTCTGGGGCATTTGAAGGGGTTCCAGGAGGCAGTGAGAAGCAGCATCACTTTTCCCCGCTGGCACCTTTGCTGTGGCAGCAAAAGCTGGACGTTTGTCTTTTTTGCTCCAAACAGCGCCGAAAGTGAAAAAAGGTGCTTTTGAGGATAGAGTGCGCAGGAAAGCAGAGAGGGCCAAATTGTCTGGGGCATTTGAAGGGGTTCCAGGAGGCAGTGAGGACCAGCATCACTTTTCCCCGCTGGCACCTTTGCTGTGGCAGCAAAAGCTGGACGTTTTTCTTTTTTGCTCCAAACAGCGCCGAAAGTGAAAAAAGGTGCTTTTGAGGATAGACTTTTCAGGAAAGCAGAGAGGGCCAAATTGTCTGGGGCATTTGAAGGGGTTCCAGGAGGCAGTGAGAAGCAGCATCACTTTTCCCCACTGGCACCTTTGCTGTGGCAGCAAAAGCTGGACGTTTGTCTTTATTCCTCCGGAGGGCGCCGAAAGTGAAAAAAGGTGCTTTTGAGGATAGACTTTTCAGGAAAGCAGAGAGGGCCAAATTGTCTGGGGCATTTGAAGGGGTTCCAGGAGGCAGTGAGGACCAGCATCACTTTTCCCCGCTGGCACCTTTGCTGTGGCAGCAAAAGCTGGACGTTTTTCTTTTTTGCTCCAAACAGCGCCGAAAGTGAAAAAAGGTGCTTTTGAGGATAGACTTTTCAGGAAAGCAGAGAGGGCCAAATTGTGTGGGGCATTTGAAGGGGTTCCAGGAGGCAGTGAGGACCAGCATCACTTTTCCCCGCTGGCACCTTTGCTGTGGCAGCAAAAGCTGGACGTTTGTCTTTTTTGCTCCAAACAGCGCCGAAAGTGAAAAAAGGTGCTTTTGAGGATAGAGTGCGCAGGAAAGCAGAGAGGGCCAAATTGTCTGGGGCATTTGAAGG
>NW_028128272.1:0-76444 GCF_965231255.1 Vanellus vanellus
ACGCTGGTCCTCACTGCCTCCTGGAACCCCTTCAAATGCCCCACACAATTTGGCCCTCTCTGCTTTCCTGCCCACTCTATCCTCAAAAGCACCTTTTTTCACTTTTGGCGCCCTCCGCAGCAAAAAAGACAAACGTCCAGCTTTTGCTGCCACAGCAAAGGTGCCAGCTGGGAAAAGACATGCTGGTCCTCACTGCCTCCTGGAACCCCTTCAAATGCCCCACACAATTTGGCCCTCTCTGCTTTCCTGCCGACACTATCCTCAAAAGCACCTTTTTTCACTTTTGGCGCCCTCCGCAGCAAAAAAGACAAACGTCCAGCTTTTGCTGCCACAGCAAAGGTGCCAGCGGGGAAAAGTCACGCTGGTCCTCACTGCCTCCTGGAACCCCTTCAAATGCCCCACACAATTTGGCCCTCTCTGCTTTCCTGCCGACTCTATCCTCAAAAGCACCTTTTTTCACTTTTGGCGCCCTCTGCAGCAAAAAAGACAAACGTCCATCTTTTCCTGCCACAGCAAAGAGGCCAGCGGGGAAAAGTCATGCTGGTCCTCACTGCCTCCTGGAACCCCTTCAAATGCCCCACACAATTTGGCCCTCTCTGCTTTCCTGCCCACTCTATCCTCAAAAGCACCTTTTTTCACTTTTGGCGCCCTCCGCAGCAAAAAAGACAAACGTCCAGCTTTTGCTGCCACAGCAAAGGTGCCAGCGGGGAAAAGACATGCTGGTCCTCACTGCCTCCTGGAACCCCTTCAAATGCCCCACACAATTTAGCCCTCTCTGCTTTCCTGCCCACACTATCCTCAAAAGCACCTTTTTTCACTTTTGGCGCCCTCCGCAGCAAAAAAGACAAACGTCCAGCTTTTGCTGCCACAGCAAAGGTGCCAGCGGGGAAAAGTCATGCTGGTCCTCACTGCCTCCTGGAACCCCTTCAAATGCCCCACACAATTTGGCCCTCTCTGCTTTCCTGCCCACTCTATCCTCAAAAGCACCTTTTTTCACTTTTGGCGCCCTCCGCAGCAAAAAAGACAAACGTCCAGCTTTTGCTGCCACAGCAAAGGTGCCAGCGGGGAAAAGTCACGCTGGTCCTCACTGCCTCCTGGAACCCCTTCAAATGCCCCACACAATTTGGCCCTCTCTGCTTTCCTGCCCACTCTATCCTCAAAAGCACCTTTTTTCACTTTTGGCGCCCTCCGCAGCAAAAAAGACAAACGTCCAGCTTTTGCTGCCACAGCAAAGGTGCCAGCGGGGAAAAGTCACGCTGGTCCTCACTGCCTCCTGGAACCACGGGAACACCTTCAAATGCCCCACACAATTTGGCCCTCTCTGCTTTCCTGCCGACACTATCCTCAAAAGCACCATTTTTCACTTTTGGCGCCCTCCGCAGCAAAAAAGACAAACGTCCAGCTTTTGCTGCCACAGCAAAGGTGCCAGCGGGGAAAAGTCATGCTGGTCCTCACTGCCTCCTGGAACCCCTTCAAATGCCCCACACAATTTGGCCCTCTCTGCTTTCCTGCCCACTCTATCCTCAAAAGCACCTTTTTTCACTTTTGGCGCCCTCCGCAGCAAAAAAGACAAACGTCCAGCTTTTGCTGCCACAGCAAAGATGCCAGCGGGGAAAAGTCACGCTGGTCCTCACTGCCTCCTGGAACCCCTTCAAATGCCCCACACAATTTGGCCCTCTCTGCTTTCCTGCCCACTCTATCCTCAAAAGCACCTTTTTTCACTTTTGGCGCCCTCCGCAGCAAAAAAGACAAACGTCCAGCTTTTGCTGCCACAGCAAAGGGGCCAGCGGGGAAAAGTCATGCTGGTCCTAACTGCCTCCTGGAACCCCTTCAAATGCCCCACACAATTTGGCCCTCTCTGCTTTCCTGCCCACTCTATCCTCAAAAGCACCTTTTTTCACTTTTGGCGCCCTCCGCAGCAAAAAAGACAAACGTCCAGCTTTTGCTGCCACAGCAAAGGGGCCAGCGGGGAAAAGACATGCTGGTCCTAACTGCCTCCTGGAACCCCTTCAAATGCCCCACACAATTTGGCCCTCTCTGCTTTCCTGCCCACTCTATCCTCAAAAGCACCTTTTTTCACTTTTGGCGCCCTCTGCAGCAAAAAAGACAAACGTCCAGCTTTTGCTGCCACAGCAAAGGTGCCAGCGGGGAAAAGTCATGCTGGTCCTCACTGCCTCCTGGAACCCCTTCAAATGCCCCACACAATTTGGCCCTCTCTGCTTTCCTGCCCACTCTATCCTCAAAAGCACCTTTTTTCACTTTTGGCGCCCTCCGCAGCAAAAAAGACAAACGTCCAGCTTTTGCTGCCACAGCAAAGGTGCCAGCGGGGAAAAGTCATGCTGGTCCTCACTGCCTCCTGGAACCCCTTCAAATGCCCCACACAATTTGGCCCTCTCTGCTTTCCTGCCCACTCTAGCCTCAAAAGCACCTTTTTTCACTTTTGGCGCCCTCTGCAGCAAAAAAGACAAACGTCCAGCTTTTGCTGCCACAGCAAAGGTGCCAGCGGGGAAAAGACATGCTGGTCCTCTCTGCCTCCTGGAACCCCTTCAAATGCCCCACACAATTTGGCCCTCTCTGCTTTCCTGCTGACACTATCCTCAAAAGCACCTTTTTTCACTTTTGGCGCCCTCCGCAGCAAAAAAGACAAACGTCCATCTTTTCCTGCCACAGCAAAGAGGCCAGCGGGGAAAAGTCATGCTGGTCCTCACTGCCTCCTGGAACCCCTTCAAATGCCCCACACAATTTGGCCCTCTCTGCTTTCCTGCCCACTCTATCCTCAAAAGCACCTTTTTTCACTTTTGGCGCCCTCCGCAGCAAAAAAGACAAACGTCCAGCTTTTGCTGCCACAGCAAAGGTGCCAGCGGGGAAAAGACATGCTGGTCCTCACTGCCTCCTGGAACCCCTTCAAATGCCCCACACAATTTAGCCCTCTCTGCTTTCCTGCCGACACTATCCTCAAAAGCACCTTTTTTCACTTTTGGCGCCCTCCGCAGCAAAAAAGACAAACGTCCAGCTTTTGCTGCCACAGCAAAGGTGCCAGCGGGGAAAAGTCATGCTGGTCCTCACTGCCTCCTGGAACCCCTTCAAATGCCCCACACAATTTGGCCTTCTCTGCTTTCCTGCCCACTCTATCCTCAAAAGCACCTTTTTTCACTTTTGGCGCCCTCCGCAGCAAAAAAGACAAACGTCCAGCTTTTGCTGCCACAGCAAAGGTGCCAGCGGGGAAAAGTCACGCTGGTCCTCACTGCCTCCTGGAACCCCTTCAAATGCCCCACACAATTTGGCCCTCTCTGCTTTCCTGCCCACTCTATCCTCAAAAGCACCTTTTTTCACTTTTGGCGCCCTCTGCAGCAAAAAAGACAAACGTCCAGCTTTTGCTGCCACAGCAAAGGTGCCAGCTGGGAAAAGACATGCTGGTCCTCACTGCCTCCTGGAACCCCTTCAAATGCCCCACACAATTTGGCCCTCTCTGCTTTCCTGCCGACACTATCCTCAAAAGCACCTTTTTTCACTTTTGGCGCCCTCCGCAGCAAAAAAGACAAACGTCCAGCTTTTGCTGCCACAGCAAAGGTGCCAGCGGGGAAAAGTCACGCTGGTCCTCACTGCCTCCTGGAACCCCTTCAAATGCCCCACACAATTTGGCCCTCTCTGCTTTCCTGCCGACTCTATCCTCAAAAGCACCTTTTTTCACTTTTGGCGCCCTCTGCAGCAAAAAAGACAAACGTCCAGCTTTTGCTGCCACAGCAAAGGTGCCAGGGGGGAAAAGACATGCTGGTCCTCTCTGCCTCCTGGAACCCCTTCAAATGCCCCACACAATTTGGCCCTCTCTGCTTTCCTGCTGACACTATCCTCAAAAGCACCTTTTTTCACTTTTGGCGCCCTCCGCAGCAAAAAAGACAAACGTCCATCTTTTCCTGCCACAGCAAAGAGGCCAGCGGGGAAAAGTCATGCTGGTCCTCACTGCCTCCTGGAACCCCTTCAAATGCCCCACACAATTTGGCCCTCTCTGCTTTCCTGCCCACTCTATCCTCAAAAGCACCTTTTTTCACTTTTGGCGCCCTCCGCAGCAAAAAAGACAAACGTCCAGCTTTTGCTGCCACAGCAAAGGTGCCAGCGGGGAAAAGACATGCTGGTCCTCACTGCCTCCTGGAACCCCTTCAAATGCCCCACACAATTTAGCCCTCTCTGCTTTCCTGCCCACACTATCCTCAAAAGCACCTTTTTTCACTTTTGGCGCCCTCCGCAGCAAAAAAGACAAACGTCCAGCTTTTGCTGCCACAGCAAAGGTGCCAGCGGGGAAAAGTCATGCTGGTCCTCACTGCCTCCTGGAACCCCTTCAAATGCCCCACACAATTTGGCCCTCTCTGCTTTCCTGCCCACTCTATCCTCAAAAGCACCTTTTTTCACTTTTGGCGCCCTCCGCAGCATAAAAGACAAACGTCCAGCTTTTGCTGCCACAGCAAAGGTGCCAGCGGGGAAAAGTCACGCTGGTCCTCACTGCCTCCTGGAACCCCTTCAAATGCCCCACACAATTTGGCCCTCTCTGCTTTCCTGCCCACTCTATCCTCAAAAGCACCTTTTTTCACTTTTGGCGCCCTCCGCAGCAAAAAAGACAAACGTCCAGCTTTTGCTGCCACAGCAAAGGTGCCAGCGGGGAAAAGTCATGCTGGTCCTCACTGCCTCCTGGAACCCCTTCAAATGCCCCACACAATTTGGCCCTCTCTGCTTTCCTGCCCACTCTATCCTCAAAAGCACCTTTTTTCACTTTTGGCGCCCTCCGCAGCAAAAAAGACAAACGTCCAGCTTTTGCTGCCACAGCAAAGGTGCCAGCGGGGAAAAGTCACGCTGGTCCTCACTGCCTCCTGGAACCCCTTCAAATGCCCCACACAATTTGGCCCTCTCTGCTTTCCTGCCCACTCTATCCTCAAAAGCACCTTTTTTCACTTTTGGCGCCCTCCGCAGCAAAAAAGACAAACGTCCAGCTTTTGCTGCCACAGCAAAGGGGCCAGCGGGGAAAAGTCATGCTGGTCCTAACTGCCTCCTGGAACCCCTTCAAATGCCCCACACAATTTGGCCCTCTCTGCTTTCCTGCCCACTCTATCCTCAAAAGCACCTTTTTTCACTTTTGGCGCCCTCCGCAGCAAAAAAGACAAACGTCCAGCTTTTGCTGCCACAGCAAAGGGGCCAGCGGGGAAAAGTCATGCTGGTCCTAACTGCCTCCTGGAACCCCTTCAAATGCCCCACACAATTTGGCCCTCTCTGCTTTCCTGCCCACTCTATCCTCAAAAGCACCTTTTTTCACTTTTGGCGCCCTCTGCAGCAAAAAAGACAAACGTCCAGCTTTTGCTGCCACAGCAAAGGTGCCAGCGGGGAAAAGTCATGCTGGTCCTCACTGCCTCCTGGAACCTCTTCAAATGCCCCACACAATTTGGCCCTCTCTGCTTTCCTGCCCACTCTATCCTCAAAAGCACCTTTTTTCACTTTTGGCGCCCTCCGCAGCAAAAAAGACAAACGTCCAGCTTTTGCTGCCACAGCAAAGGTGCCAGCGGGGAAAAGTCACGCTGGTCCTCACTGCCTCCTGGAACCCCTTCAAATGCCCCACACAATTTGGCCCTCTCTGCTTTCCTGCCCACTCTATCCTCAAAAGCACCTTTTTTCACTTTTGGCGCCCTCTGCAGCAAAAAAGACAAACGTCCAGCTTTTGCTGCCACAGCAAAGGTGCCAGCTGGGAAAAGACATGCTGGTCCTCACTGCCTCCTGGAACCCCTTCAAATGCCCCACACAATTTGGCCCTCTTAGCTTTCCTGCCGACACTATCCTCAAAAGCACCTTTTTTCACTTTTGGCGCCCTCCGCAGCAAAAAAGACAAACGTCCAGCTTTTGCTGCCACAGCAAAGGTGCCAGCGGGGAAAAGTCATGCTGGTCCTCACTGCCTCCTGGAACCCCTTCAAATGCCCCACACAATTTGGCCCTCTCTGCTTTCCTGCCCACTCTATCCTCAAAAGCACCTTTTTTCACTTTTGGCGCCCTCCGCAGCAAAAAAGACAAACGTCCAGCTTTTGCTGCCACAGCAAAGGTGCCAGCGGGGAAAAGTCACGCTGGTCCTCACTGCCTCCTGGAACCCCTTCAAATGCCCCACACAATTTGGCCCTCTCTGCTTTCCTGCCCACTCTATCCTCAAAAGCACCTTTTTTCACTTTTGGCGCCCTCCGCAGCAAAAAAGACAAACGTCCAGCTTTTGCTGCCACAGCAAAGGTGCCAGCTGGGAAAAGTCATGCTGGTCCTCACTGCCTCCTGGAACCCCTTCAAATGCCCCACACAATTTGGCCCTCTCTGCTTTCCTGCCCACTCTATCCTCAAAAGCACCTTTTTTCACTTTTGGCGCCCTCCGCAGCAAAAAAGACAAACGTCCAGCTTTTGCTGCCACAGCAAAGGTGCCAGCGGGGAAAAGTCATGCTGGTCCTCACTGCCTCCTGGAACCCCTTCAAATGCCCCACACAATTTGGCCCTCTCTGCTTTCCTGCCCACTCTATCCTCAAAAGCACCTTTTTTCACTTTTGGCGCCCTCCGCAGCAAAAAAGACAAACGTCCAGCTTTTGCTGACACAGCAAAGGTGCCAGCGGGGAAAAGTCACGCTGGTCCTCACTGCCTCCTGGAACCCCTTCAAATGCCCCACACAATTTGGCCCTCTCTGCTTTCCTGCCCACTCTATCCTCAAAAGCACCTTTTTTCACTTTTGGCGCCCTCCGCAGCAAAAAAGACAAACGTCCAGCTTTTGCTGCCACAGCAAAGGTGCCAGCGGGGAATAGACATGCTGGTCCTCACTGCCTCCTGGAACCCCTTCAAATGCCCCACACAATTTGGCCCTCTCTGCTTTCCTGCCGACACTATCCTCAAAAGCACCTTTTTTCACTTTTGGCGCCCTCCGCAGCAAAAAAGACAAACGTCCAGCTTTTGCTGCCACAGCAAAGGGGCCAGCGGGGAAAAGTCACGCTGGTCCTCACTGCCTCCTGGAACCCCTTCAAATGCCCCACACAATTTGGCCCTCTCTGCTTTCCTGCCCACTCTATCCTCAAAAGCACCTTTTTTCACTTTTGGCGCCCTCCGCAGCAAAAAAGACAAACGTCCAGCTTTTGCTGCCACAGCAAAGGTGCCAGCGGGGAAAAGTCACGCTGGTCCTCACTGCCTCCTGGAACCCCTTCAAATGCCCCACACAATTTGGCCCTCTCTGCTTTCCTGCCGACTCTATCCTCAAAAGCACCTTTTTTCACTTTTGGCGCCCTCCGCAGCAAAAAAGACAAACGTCCAGCTTTTGCTGCCACAGCAAAGGTGCCAGCGGGGAATAGACATGCTGGTCCTCACTGCCTCCTGGAACCCCTTCAAATGCCCCACACAATTTGGCCCTCTCTGCTTTCCTGCCGACACTATCCTCAAAAGCACCTTTTTTCACTTTTGGCGCCCTCCGCAGCAAAAAAGACAAACGTCCAGCTTTTGCTGCCACAGCAAAGGGGCCAGCGGGGAAAAGACATGCTGGTCCTCACTGCCTCCTGGAACCCCTTCAAATGCCCCACACAATTTAGCCCTCTCTGCTTTCCTGCCGACACTGTCCTCAAAAGCACTTTTTTTCACTTTTGGCGCCCTCCGCAGCAAAAAAGACAAACGTCCAGCTTTTGCTGCCACAGCAAAGGTGCCAGCGGGGAAAAGTCACGCTGGTCCTCACTGCCTCCTGGAACCCCTTCAAATGCCCCACACAATTTGGCCCTCTCTGCTTTCCTGCCCACTCTATCCTCAAAAGCACCTTTTTTCACTTTTGGCGCCCTCCGCAGCAAAAAAGACAAACGTCCAGCTTTTGCTGCCACAGCAAAGGTGCCAGCGGGTAAAAGTCATGCTGGTCCTCACTGCCTCCTGGAACCCCTTCAAATGCCCCACACAATTTGGCCCTCTCTGCTTTCCTGCCCACTCTATCCTCAAAAGCACATTTTTTCACTTTTGGCGCCCTCCGCAGCAAAAAAGACAAACGTCCAGCTTTTGCTGCCACAGCAAAGGTGCCAGCGGGGAAAAGTCATGCTGGTCCTCACTGCCTCCTGGAACCCCTTCAAATGCCCTACACAATTTGGCCCTCTCTGCTTTCCTGCCCATTCTATCCTCAAAAGCACCTTTTTTCACTTTTGGCGCCCTCCGCAGCAAAAAAGACAAACGTCCAGCTTTTGCTGCCACAGCAAAGGTGCCAGCGGGGAAAAGTCATGCTGGTCCTCACTGCCTCCTGGAACCCCTTCAAATGCCCCACACAATTTGGCCCTCTCTGCTTTCCTGCCCATTCTATCCTCAAAAGCACCTTTTTTCACTTTTGGCGCCCTCCGCAGCAAAAAAGACAAACGTCCAGCTTTTGCTGCCACAGCAAAGGTGCCAGCGGCGAAAAGTCATGCTGGTCCTCACTGCCTCCTGGAACCCCTTCAAATGCCCCACACAATTTGGCCCTCTCTGCTTTCCTGCCCACTCTATCCTCAAAAGCACCTTTTTTCACTTTTGGCGCCCTCCGCAGCAAAAAAGACAAACGTCCAGCTTTTGCTGCCACAGCAAAGGTGCCAGCGGGGAAAAGTCACGCTGGTCCTCACTGCCTCCTGGAACCCCTTCAAATGCCCCACACAATTTGGCCCTCTCTGCTTTCCTGCCCACTCTATCCTCAAAAGCACCTTTTTTCACTTTTGGCGCCCTCCGCAGCAAAAAAGACAAACGTCCAGCTTTTGCTGCCACAGCAAAGGTGCCAGCGGGGAAAAGTCACGCTGGTCCTCACTGCCTCCTGGAACCCCTTCAAATGCCCCACACAATTTGGCCCTCTCTGCTTTCCTGCCGACTCTATCCTCAAAAGCACCTTTTTTCACTTTTGGCGCCCTCCGCAGCAAAAAAGACAAACGTCCAGCTTTTGCTGCCACAGCAAAGGTGCCAGCGGGGAAAAGTCACGCTGGTCCTCACTGCCTCCTGGAACCCCTTCAAATGCCCCACACAATTTGGCCCTCTCTGCTTTCCTGCCCACTCTATCCTCAAAAGCACCTTTTTTCACTTTTGGCGCCCTCTGCAGCAAAAAAGACAAACGTCCAGCTTTTGCTGCCACAGCAAAGGTGCCAGCGGGGAAAAGTCATGCTGGTCCTCACTGCCTCCTGGAACCCCTTCAAATGCCCCACACAATTTGGCCCTCTCTGCTTTCCTGCCCACTCTATCCTCAAAAGCACCTTTTTTCACTTTTGGCGCCCTCCGCAGCAAAAAAGACAAACGTCCAGCTTTTGCTGCCACAGCAAAGGTGCCAGCGGGGAAAAGTCATGCTGGTCCTCACTGCCTCCTGGAACCCCTTCAAATGCCCCACACAATTTAGCCCTCTCTGCTTTCCTGCCGACACTATCCTCAAAAGCACCTTTTTTCACTTTTGGCGCCCTCCGCAGCAAAAAAGACAAACGTCCAGCTTTTGCTGCCACAGCAAAGGGGCCAGCGGGGAAAAGTCATGCTGGTCCTAACTGCCTCCTGGAACCCCTTCAAATGCCCCACACAATTTGGCCCTCTCTGCTTTCCTGCCGACTCTAGCCTCAAAAGCACCTTTTTTCACTTTTGGCGCCCTCCGCAGCAAAAAAGACAAACGTCCAGCTTTTGCTGCCACAGCAAAGGTGCCAGCGGGGAAAAGTCACGCTGGTCCTCACTGCCTCCTGGAACCCCTTCAAATGCCCCACACAATTTGGCCCTCTCTGCTTTCCTGCCCACTCTATCCTCAAAAGCAACTTTTTTTCACTTTTGGCGCCCTCTGCAGCAAAAAAGACAAACGTCCAGCTTTTGCTGCCACAGCAAAGGTGCCAGCTGGGAAAAGACATGCTGGTCCTCACTGCCTCCTGGAACCCCTTCAAATGCCCCACACAATTTGGCCCTCTCTGCTTTCCTGCCCACTCTATCCTCAAAAGCACCTTTTTTCACTTTTGGCGCCCTCCGCAGCAAAAAAGACAAACGTCCAGCTTTTGCTGCCACAGCAAAGGGGCCAGCGGGGAAAAGTCACGCTGGTCCTCACTGCCTCCTGGAACCCCTTCAAATGCCCCACACAATTTGGCCCTCTCTGCTTTCCTGCCCACTCTATCCTCAAAAGCACCTTTTTTCACTTTTGGCGCCCTCCGCAGCAAAAAAGACAAACGTCCAGCTTTTGCTGCCACAGCAAAGGTGCCAGCGGGGAAAAGTCATGCTGGTCCTCACTGCCTCCTGGAACCCCTTCAAATGCCCCACACAATTTGGCCCTCTCTGCTTTCCTGCCCACTCTATCCTCAAAAGCACCTTTTTTCACTTTTGGCGCCCTCCGCAGCAAAAAAGACAAACGTCCAGCTTTTGCTGCCACAGCAAAGGTGCCAGCGGGGAAAAGACATGCTGGTCCTCACTGCCTCCTGGAACCCCTTCAAATGCCCCACACAATTTAGCCCTCTCTTCTTTCCTGCCGACACTGTCCTCAAAAGCACTTTTTTTCACTTTTGGCGCCCTCCGCAGCAAAAAAGACAAACGTCCAGCTTTTGCTGCCACAGCAAAGGTGCCAGCGGGGAAAAGTCACGCTGGTCCTCACTGCCTCCTGGAACCCCTTCAAATGCCCCACACAATTTGGCCCTCTCTGCTTTCCTGCCCACTCTATCCTCAAAAGCACCTTTTTTCACTTTTGGCGCCCTCCGCAGCAAAAAAGACAAACGTCCAGCTTTTGCTGCCACAGCAAAGTTGCCAGCGGGGAAAAGTCATGCTGGTCCTCACTGCCTGCTGGAACCCCTTCAAATGCCCCACACAATTTGGCCCTCTCTGCTTTCCTGCCCACTCTATCCTCAAAAGCACATTTTTTCACTTTTGGCGCCCTCCGCAGCAAAAAAGACAAACGTCCAGCTTTTGCTGCCACAGCAAAGGTGCCAGCGGGGAAAAGTCATGCTGGTCCTCACTGCCTCCTGGAACCCCTTCAAATGCCCTACACAATTTGGCCCTCTCTGCTTTCCTGCCCATTCTATCCTCAAAAGCACCTTTTTTCACTTTTGGCGCCCTCCGCAGCAAAAAAGACAAACGTCCAGCTTTTGCTGCCACAGCAAAGGTGCCAGCGGGGAAAAGTCACGCTGGTCCTCACTGCCTCCTGGAACCCCTTCAAATGCCCCACACAATTTGGCCCTCTCTGCTTTCCTGCCCACTCTATCCTCAAAAGCACCTTTTTTCACTTTTGGCGCCCTCCGCAGCAAAAAAGACAAACGTCCAGCTTTTGCTGCCACAGCAAAGGTGCCAGCGGGGAAAAGTCACGCTGGTCCTCACTGCCTCCTGGAACCCCTTCAAATGCCCCACACAATTTGGCCCTCTCTGCTTTCCTGCCGACTCTATCCTCAAAAGCACCTTTTTTCACTTTTGGCGCCCTCCGCAGCAAAAAAGACAAACGTCCAGCTTTTGCTGCCACAGCAAAGGTGCCAGCGGGGAAAAGTCACGCTGGTCCTCACTGCCTCCTGGAACCCCTTCAAATGCCCCACACAATTTGGCCCTCTCTGCTTTCCTGCCCACTCTATCCTCAAAAGCACCTTTTTTCACTTTTGGCGCCCTCTGCAGCAAAAAAGACAAACGTCCAGCTTTTGCTGCCACAGCAAAGGTGCCAGCGAGGAAAAGTCATGCTGGTCCTCACTGCCTCCTGGAACCCCTTCAAATGCCCCACACAATTTGGCCCTCTCTGCTTTCCTGCCCACTCTATCCTCAAAAGCACCTTTTTTCACTTTTGGCGCCCTCCGCAGCAAAAAAGACAAACGTCCAGCTTTTGCTGCCACAGCAAAGGTGCCAGCGGGGAAAAGTCATGCTGGTCCTCACTGCCTCCTGGAACCCCTTCAAATGCCCCACACAATTTAGCCCTCTCTGCTTTCCTGCCGACACTATCCTCAAAAGCACCTTTTTTCACTTTTGGCGCCCTCCGCAGCAAAAAAGACAAACGTCCAGCTTTTGCTGCCACAGCAAAGGTGCCAGCAGGGAAAAGTCATGCTGGTCCTCACTGCCTCCTGGAACCCCTTCAAATGCCCCACACAATTTGGCCCTCTCTGCTTTCCTGCCCACTCTATCCTCAAAAGCACCTTTTTTCACTTTTGGCGCCCTCCGCAGCAAAAAAGACAAACGTCCAGCTTTTGCTGCCACAGCAAAGGTGCCAGCGGGGAAAAGTCACGCTGGTCCTCACTGCCTCCTGGAACCCCTTCAAATGCCCCACACAATTTGGCCCTCTCTGCTTTCCTGCCCACTCTATCCTCAAAAGCACCTTTTTTCACTTTTGGCGCCCTCCGCAGCAAAAAAGACAAACGTCCAGCTTTTGCTGCCACAGCAAATGTGCCAGCGGGGAAAAGTCATGCTGGTCCTCACTGCCTCCTGGAACCCCTTCAAATGCCCCACACAATTTTGCCCTCTCTGCTTTCCTGCCCACTCTATCCTCAAAAGCACCTTTTTTCACTTTTGGCGCCCTCCGCAGCAAAAAAGACAAACGTCCAGCTTTTGCTGCCACAGCAAAGGTGCCAGCGGGGAAAAGTCACGCTGGTCCTCACTGCCTCCTGGAACCCCTTCAAATGCCCCACACAATTTGGCCCTCTCTGCTTTCCTGCCGACTCTAGCCTCAAAAGCACCTTTTTTCACTTTTGGCGCCCTCCGCAGCACAAAAGACAAACGTCCAGCTTTTGCTGCCACAGCAAAGGTGCCAGCGGGGAAAAGTCACGCTGGTCCTCACTGCCTCCTGGAACCCCTTCAAATGCCCCACACAATTTGGCCCTCTCTGCTTTCCTGCCCACTCTATCCTCAAAAGCACCTTTTTTCACTTTTGGCGCCCTCCGCAGCAAAAAAGACAAACGTCCAGCTTTTGCTGCCACAGCAAAGGTGCCAGCGGGGAAAAGTCACGCTGGTCCTCACTGCCTCCTGGAACCCCTTCAAATGCCCCACACAATTTGGCCCTCTCTGCTTTCCTGCCCACTCTATCCTCAAAAGCACCTTTTTTCACTTTTGGCGCCCTCTGCAGCAAAAAAGACAAACGTCCAGCTTTTGCTGCCACAGCAAAGGTGCCAGCTGGGAAAAGACATGCTGGTCCTCACTGCCTCCTGGAACCCCTTCAAATGCCCCACACAGTTTGGCCCTCTCTGCTTTAATGCCGACACTATCCTCAAAAGCACCTTTTTTCACTTTTGGCGCCCTCCGCAGCAAAAAAGACAAACGTCCAGCTTTTGCTGCCACAGCAAAGGGGCCAGCGGGGAAAAGTCACGCTGGTCCTCACTGCCTCCTGGAACCCCTTCAAATGCCCCACACAATTTGGCCCTCTCTGCTTTCCTGCCCACTCTATCCTCAAAAGCACCTTTTTTCAATTTTGGCGCCCTCCGCAGCAAAAAAGACAAACGTCCAGCTTTTGCTGCCACAGCAAAGGTGCCAGCGGGGAAAAGTCATGCTGGTCCTCACTGCCTCCTGGAACCCCTTCAAATGCCCCACACAATTTGGCCCTCTCTGCTTTCCTGCCGACACTATCCTCAAAAGCACCTTTTTTCACTTTTGGCGCCCTCCGCAGCAAAAAAGACAAACGTCCAGCTTTTGCTGCCACAGCAAAGGTGCCAGCGGGGAAAAGACATGCTGGTCCTCACTGCCTCCTGGAACCCCTTCAAATGCCCCACACAATTTAGCCCTCTCTGCTTTCCTGCCGACACTGTCCTCAAAAGCACTTTTTTTCACTTTTGGCGCCCTCCGCAGCAAAAAAGACAAACGTCCAGCTTTTGCTGCCACAGCAAAGGTGCCAGCGGGGAAAAGTCATGCTGGTCCTCACTGCCTCCTGGAACCCCTTCAAATGCCCCACACAATTTGGCCCTCTCTGCTTTCCTGCCCACTCTATCCTCAAAAGCACCTTTTTTCACTTTTGGCGCCCTCCGCAGCAAAAAAGACAAACGTCCAGCTTTTGCTGCCACAGCAAAGGTGCCAGCGGGGAAAAGTCATGCTGGTCCTCACTGCCTCCTGGAACCCCTTCAAATGCCCCACACAATTTGGTCCTCTCTGCTTTCCTGCCCACTCTATCCTCAAAAGCACCTTTTTTCACTTTTGGCGCCCTCCGCAGCAAAAAAGACAAACGTCCAGCTTTTGCTGCCACAGCAAAGGTGCCAGCGGGGAAAAGTCATGCTGGTCCTCACTGCCTCCTGGAACCCCTTCAAATGCCCTACACAATTTGGCCCTCTCTGCTTTCCTGCCCATTCTATCCTCAAAAGCACCTTTTTTCACTTTTGGCGCCCTCCGCAGCAAAAAAGACAAACGTCCAGCTTTTGCTGCCACAGCAAAGGTGCCAGCGGGGAAAAGTCATGCTGGTCCTCACTGCCTCCTGGAACCCCTTCAAATGCCCCACACAATTTGGCCCTCTCTGCTTTCCTGCCCATTCTATCCTCAAAAGCACCTTTTTTCACTTTTGGCGCCCTCCGCAGCAAAAAAGACAAACGTCCAGCTTTTGCTGCCACAGCAAAGGTGCCAGCGGCGAAAAGTCATGCTGGTCCTCACTGCCTCCTGGAACCCCTTCAAATGCCCCACACAATTTGGCCCTCTCTGCTTTCCTGCCCACTCTATCCTCAAAAGCACCTTTTTTCACTTTTGGCGCCCTCCGCAGCAAAAAAGACAAACGTCCAGCTTTTGCTGCCACAGCAAAGGTGCCAGCGGGGAAAAGTCATGCTGGTCCTCACTGCCTCCTGGAACCCCTTCAAATGCCCCACACAATTTGGCCCTCTCTGCTTTCCTGCCCACTCTATCCTCAAAAGCACCTTTTTTCACTTTTGGCGCCCTCCGCAGCAAAAAAGACAAACGTCCAGCTTTTGCTGCCACAGCAAAGGTGCCAGCGGGGAAAAGTCACGCTGGTCCTCACTGCCTCCTGGAACCCCTTCAAATGCCCCACACAATTTGGCCCTCTCTGCTTTCCTGCCCACTCTATCCTCAAAAGCACCTTTTTTCACTTTTGGCGCCCTCTGCAGCAAAAAAGACAAACGTCCAGCTTTTGCTGCCACAGCAAAGGTGCCAGCGGGGAAAAGACATGCTGGTCCTCACTGCCTCCTGGAACCCCTTCAAATGCCCCACACAATTTGGCCCTCTCTGCTTTCCTGCCGACACTATCCTCAAAAGCACCTTTTTTCACTTTTGGCGCCCTCCGCAGCAAAAAAGACAAACGTCCAGCTTTTGCTGCCACAGCAAAGGGGCCAGCGGGGAAAAGTCACGCTGGTCCTCACTGCCTCCTGGAACCCCTTCAAATGCCCCACACAATTTGGCCCTCTCTGCTTTCCTGCCCACTCTATCCTCAAAAGCACCTTTTTTCACTTTTGGCGCCCTCCGCAGCAAAAAAGACAAACGTCCAGCTTTTGCTGCCACAGCAAAGGGGCCAGCGGGGAAAAGTCATGCTGGTCCTAACTGCCTCCTGGAACCCCTTCAAATGCCCCACACAATTTGGCCCTCTCTGCTTTCCTGCCCACTCTATCCTCAAAAGCACCTTTTTTCACTTTTGGCGCCCTCCGCAGCAAAAAAGACAAACGTCCAGCTTTTGCTGCCACAGCAAAGGTGCCAGCGGGGAAAAGTCACGCTGGTCCTCACTGCCTCCTGGAACCCCTTCAAATGCCCCACACAATTTGGCCCTCTCTGCTTTCCTGCCGACTCTATCCTCAAAAGCACCTTTTTTCACTTTTGGCGCCCTCCGCAGCAAAAAAGACAAACGTCCAGCTTTTGCTGCCACAGCAAAGGTGCCAGCGGGGAAAAGTCACGCTGGTCCTCACTGCCTCCTGGAACCCCTTCAAATGCCCCACACAATTTGGCCCTCTCTGCTTTCCTGCCCACTCTATCCTCAAAAGCACCTTTTTTCACTTTTGGCGCCCTCTGCAGCAAAAAAGACAAACGTCCAGCTTTTGCTGCCACAGCAAAGGTGCCAGCGGGGAAAAGTCATGCTGGTCCTCACTGCCTCCTGGAACCCCTTCAAATGCCCCACACAATTTGGCCCTCTCTGCTTTCCTGCCCACTCTATCCTCAAAAGCACCTTTTTTCACTTTTGGCGCCCTCCGCAGCAAAAAAGACAAACGTCCAGCTTTTGCTGCCACAGCAAAGGTGCCAGCGGGGAAAAGTCATGCTGGTCCTCACTGCCTCCTGGAACCCCTTCAAATGCCCCACACAATTTGGCCCTCTCTGCTTTCCTGCCCATTCTATCCTCAAAAGCACCTTTTTTCACTTTTGGCGCCCTCCGCAGCAAAAAAGACAAACGTCCAGCTTTTGCTGCCACAGCAAAGGTGCCAGCGGGGAAAAGTCATGCTGGTCCTCACTGCCTCCTGGAACCCCTTCAAATGCCCCACACAATTTGGCCCTCTCTGCTTTCCTGCCCACTCTATCCTCAAAAGCACCTTTTTTCACTTTTGGCGCCCTCCGCAGCAAAAAAGACAAACATTTAGCTTTTGCTGCCACAGCAAAGGTGCCAGCGGGGAAAAGTCATGCTGGTCCTCACTGCCTCCTGGAACCCCTTCAAATGCCCCACACAATTTGGCCCTCTCTGCTTTCCTGCCCACTCTATCCTCAAAAGCACCTTTTTTCACTTTTGGCGCCCTCCGCAGCAAAAAAGACAAACGTCCAGCTTTTGCTGCCACAGCAAAGGTGCCAGCGGCGAAAAGTCATGCTGGTCCTCACTGCCTCCTGGAACCCCTTAAAATGCCCCACACAATTTGGCCCTCTCTGCTTTCCTGCCCACTCTATCCTCAAAAGCACCTTTTTTCACTTTTGGCGCCCTCCGCAGCAAAAAAAGACAAACGTCCAGCTTTTGCTGCCACAGCAAAGGTGCCAGCGGGGAAAAGTCACGCTGGTCCTCACTGCCTCCTGGAACCCCTTCAAATGCCCCACACAATTTGGCCCTCTCTGCTTTCCTGCCCACTCTATCCTCAAAAGCACTTTTTTTCACGTTTGGCGCCCTCTGCAGCAAAAAAGACAAACGTTTAGCTTTTGCTGCCACAGCAAAGGTGCCAGCGGGGAAAAGTCATGCTGGTCCTCACTGCCTCCTGGAACCCCTTCAAATGCCCCACACAATTTGGCCCTCTCTGCTTTCCTGCCGACACTATCCTCAAAAGCACCTTTTTTCACTTTTGGCGCCCTCCGCAGCAAAAAAGACAAACGTCCAGCTTTTGCTGCCACAGCAAAGGGGCCAGCGGGGAAAAGTCACGCTGGTCCTCACTGCCTCCTGGAACCCCTTCAAATGCCCCACACAATTTGGCCCTCTCTGCTTTCCTGCCCACTCTATCCTCAAAAGCACCTTTTTTCACTTTTAACGCCCTCCGCAGCAAAAAAGACAAACGTCCAGCTTTTGCTGCCACAGCAAAGGGGCCAGCGGGGAAAAGTCATGCTGGTCCTCACTGCCTCCTGGAACCCCTTCAAATGCCCCACACAATTTGGCCCTCTCTGCTTTCCTGTCGACACTATCCTCAAAAGCACCTTTTTTCACTTCTGGCGCCCTCCGCAGCAAAAAAGACAAACGTCCAGCTTTTGCTGCCACAGCAAAGGTGCCAGCGGGGAAAAGTCACGCTGGTCCTCACTGCCTCCTGGAACCCCTTCAAATGCCCCACACAATTTGGCCCTCTCTGCTTTCCTGCCCACTCTATCCTCAAAAGCACCTTTTTTCACTTTTGGCGCCCTCCGCAGCAAAAAAGACAAACGTCCAGCTTTTGCTGCCACAGCAAAGGTGCCAGCGGGGAAAAGACATGCTGGTCCTCACTGCCTCCTGGAACCCCTTCAAATGCCCCTCACAATTTAGCCCTCTCTGCTTTCGTGCCGACACTATCCTCAAAAGCACCTTTTTTCACTTTTGGCGCCCTCCGCAGCAAAAAAGACAAACGTCCAGCTTTTGCTGCCACAGCAAAGGTGCCAGCGGGGAAAAGTCATGCTGGTCCTCACTGCCTCCTGGAACCCCTTCAAATGCCCCACACAATTTGGCCCTCTCTGCTTTCCTGCCCACTCTATCCTCAAAAGCACCTTTTTTCACTTTTGGCGCCCTCCGCAGCAAAAAAGACAAACGTCCAGCTTTTGCTGCCACAGCAAAGGTGCCAGCGGGGAAAAGTCACGCTGGTCCTCACTGCCTCCTGGAACCCCTTCAAATGCCCCACACAATTTGGCCCTCTCTGCTTTCCTGCCCACTCTATCCTCAAAAGCACCTTTTTTCACTTTTGGCGCCCTCCGCAGCAAAAAAGACAAACGTCCAGCTTTTGCTGCCACAGCAAAGGTGCCAGCGGGGAAAAGTCACGCTGGTCCTCACTGCCTCCTGGAACCCCTTCAAATGCCCCACACAATTTGGCCCTCTCTGCTTTCCTGCCCACTCTATCCTCAAAAGCACCTTTTTTCACTTTTGGCGCCCTCCGCAGCAAAAAAGACAAACGTCCAGCTTTTGCTGCCACAGCAAAGGGGCCAGCGGGGAAAAGTCATGCTGGTCCTAACTGCCTCCTGGAACCCCTTCAAATGCCCCACACAATTTGGCCCTCTCTGCTTTCCTGCCCACTCTATCCTCAAAAGCACCTTTTTTCACTTTTGGCGCCCTCTGCAGCAAAAAAGACAAACGTCCAGCTTTTGCTGCCACAGCAAAGGTGCCAGCTGGGAAAAGACATGCTGGTCCTCACTGCCTCCTGGAACCCCTTCAAATGCCCCACACAATTTGGCCTCTCTGCTTTCCTGCCGACACTATCCTCAAAAGCACCTTTTTTCACTTTTGGCGCCCTCCGCAGCAAAAAAGACAAACGTCCAGCTTTTGCTGCCACAGCAAAGGTGCAGCGGGGAAAAGACATGCTGGTCCTCACTGCCTCCTGGAACCCCTTCAAATGCCCCACAAAATTTAGCCCTCTCTGCTTTCCTGCCGACACTATCCTCAAAAGCACTTTTTTTCACTTTTGGCGCCCTCCGCAGCAAAAAAGACAAACGTCCAGCTTTTGCTGCCACAGCAAAGGTGCCAGCGGGGAAAGTCATGCTGGTCCTAACTGCCTCCTGGAACCCCTTCAAATGCCCCACACAATTTGGCCCTCTCTGCTTTCCTGCCCACTCTATCCTCAAAAGCACCTTTTTTCACTTTTGGCGCCCTCCGCAGCAAAAAAGACAAACGTCCAGCTTTTGCTGCCACAGCAAAGGGGCCAGCGGGGAAAAGTCACGCTGGTCCTCACTGCCTCCTGGAACCCCTTCAAATGCCCCACACAATTTGGCCCTCTCTGCTTTCCTGCCCACTCTATCCTCAAAAGCACCTTTTTTCACTTTTGGCGCCCTCTGCAGCAAAAAAGACAAACGTCCAGCTTTTGCTGCCACAGCAAAGGTGCCAGCTGGGAAAAGACATGCTGGTCCTCACTGCCTCCTGGAACCCCTTCAAATGCCCCACACAATTTGGCCCTCTCTGCTTTCCTGCCGACACTATCCTCAAAAGCACCTTTTTTCACTTTTGGCGCCCTCCGCAGCAAAAAAGACAAACGTCCAGCTTTTGCTGCCACAGCAAAGGGGCCAGCGGGGAAAAGTCACGCTGGTCCTCACTGCCTCCTGGAACCCCTTCAAATGCCCTACACAATTTGGCCCTCTCTGCTTTCCTGCCCACTCTATCCTCAAAAGCACCTTTTTTCAATTTTGGCGCCCTCCGCAGCAAAAAAGACAAACGTCCAGCTTTTGCTGCCACACCAAAGGGGCCAGCGGGGAAAAGTCATGCTGGTCCTCACTGCCTCCTGGAACCCCTTCAAATGCCCCACACAATTTGGCCCTCTCTGCTTTCCTGCCCACTCTATCCTCAAAAGCACCTTTTTTCACTTTTGGCGCCCTCCGCAGCAAAAAAGACAAACGTCCAGCTTTTGCTGCCACAGCAAAGGTGCCAGCGGGGAAAAGTCATGCTGGTCCTCACTGCCTCCTGGAACCCCTTCAAATGTCCCACACAATTTGGCCCTCTCTGCTTTCCTGCCCACTCTATCCTCAAAAGCACCTTTTTTCACTTTTGGCGCCCTCCGCAGCAAAAAAGACAAACGTTTAGCTTTTGCTGCCACAGCAAAGGTGCCAGCGGGGAAAAGTCATGCTGGTCCTCACTGCCTCCTGGAACCCCTTCAAATGCCCCACACAATTTGGCCCTCTCTGCTTTCCTGCCCACTCTATCCTCAAAAGCACCTTTTTTCACTTTTGGCGCCCTCCGCAGCAAAAAAGACAAACGTTTAGCTTTTGCTGCCACAGCAAAGGTGCCAGCGGGGAAAAGTCATGCTGGTCCTCACTGCCTCCTGGAACCCCTTCAAATGCCCCACACAATTTGGCCCTCTCTGCTTTCCTGCCCACTCTATCCTCAAAAGCACCTTTTTTCACTTTTGGCGCCCTCCGCAGCAAAAAAGACAAACGTCCAGCTTTTGCTGCCACAGCAAAGGTGCCAGCGGGGAAAAGTCATGCTGGTCCTCACTGCCTCCTGGAACCCCTTCAAATGCCCCACACAATTTGGCCCTCTCTGCTTTCCTGCCCACTCTATCCTCAAAAGCACCTTTTTTCACTTTTGGCGCCCTCCGCAGCAAAAAAGACAAACGTCCAGCTTTTGCTGCCACAGCAAAGGTGCCAGCGGGGAAAAGTCACGCTGGTCCTCACTGCCTCCTGGAACCCCTTCAAATGCCCCACACAATTTGGCCCTCTCTGCTTTCCTGCCCACTCTATCCTCAAAAGCACTTTTTTTCACGTTTGGCGCCCTCTGCAGCAAAAAAGACAAACGTCCAGCTTTTGCTGCCACAGCAAAGGTGCCAGCGGGGAAAAGACATGCTGGTCATCACTGCCTCCTGGAACCCCTTCAAATGCCCCACACAATTTGGCCCTCTCTGCTTTCCTGCCGACACTATCCTCAAAAGCACCTTTTTTCACTTTTGGCGCCCTCCGCAGCAAAAAAGACAAACGTCCAGCTTTTGCTGCCACAGCAAAGGGGCCAGCGGGGAAAAGTCACGCTGGTCCTCACTGCCTCCTGGAACCCCTTCAAATGCCCCACACAATTTGGCCCTCTCTGCTTTCCTGCCCACTCTATCCTCAAAAGCACCTTTTTTCACTTTTAACGCCCTCCGCAGCAAAAAAGACAAACGTCCAGCTTTTGCTGCCACAGCAAAGGGGCCAGCGGGGAAAAGACATGCTGGTCCTCACTGCCTCCTGGAACCCCTTCAAATGCCCCACACAATTTGGCCCTCTCTGCTTTCCTGTCGACACTATCCTCAAAAGCACCTTTTTTCACTTTTGGCGCCCTCCGCAGCAAAAAGACAAACGTCCAGCTTTTGCTGCCACAGCAAAGGTGCCAGCGGGGAAAAGTCATGCTGGTCCTCACTGCCTCCTGGAACCCCTTCAAATGCCCCACACAATTTGGCCCTCTCTGCTTTCCTGCCCACTCTATCCTCAAAAGCACCTTTTTTCACTTTTGGCGCCCTCCGCAGCAAAAAAGACAAACGTCCAGCTTTTGCTGCCACAGCAAAGGTGCCAGCGGGGAAAAGACATGCTGGTCCTCACTGCCTCCTGGAACCCCTTCAAATGCCCCTCACAATTTAGCCCTCTCTGCTTTCGCGCCGACACTATCCTCAAAAGCACCTTTTTTCACTTTTGGCGCCCTCCGCAGCAAAAAAGACAAACGTCCAGCTTTTGCTGCCACAGCAAAGGTGCCAGCGGGGAAAAGTCATGCTGGTCCTCACTGCCTCCTGGAACCCCTTCAAATGCCCCACACAATTTGGCCCTCTCTGCTTTCCTGCCCACTCTATCCTCAAAAGCACCTTTTTTCACTTTTGGCGCCCTCCGCAGCAAAAAAGACAAACGTCCAGCTTTTGCTGCCACAGCAAAGGTGCCAGCGGGGAAAAGTCATGCTGGTCCTCACTGCCTCCTGGAACCCCTTCAAATGCCCCACACAATTTGGCCCTCTCTGCTTTCCTGCCCACTCTATCCTCAAAAGCACCTTTTTTCACTTTTGGCGCCCTCCGCAGCAAAAAAGACAAACGTCCAGCTTTTGCTGCCACCGCAAAGGTGCCAGCGGGGAAAAGTCACGCTGGTCCTCACTGCCTCCTGGAACCCCTTCAAATGCCCCACACAATTTGGCCCTCTCTGCTTTCCTGCCCACTCTATCCTCAAAAGCACCTTTTTTCACTTTTGGCGCCCTCCGCAGCAAAAAAGACAAACGTCCAGCTTTTGCTGCCACAGCAAAGGGGCCAGCGGGGAAAAGTCATGCTGGTCCTCACTGCCTCCTGGAACCCCTTCAAATGCCCCACACAATTTGGCCCTCTCTGCTTTCCTGCCCACTCTATCCTCAAAAGCACCTTTTTTCACTTTTGGCGCCCTCTGCAGCAAAAAAGACAAACGTCCAGCTTTTGCTGCCACAGCAAAGGTGCCAGCTGGGAAAAGACATGCTGGTCCTCACTGCCTCCTGGAACCCCTTCAAATGCCCCACACAATTTGGCCCTCTCTGCTTTCCTGCCCACTCTATCCTCAAAAGCACCTTTTTTCACTTTTGGCGCCCTCCGCAGCAAAAAAGACAAACGTCCAGCTTTTGCTGCCACAGCAAAGGTGCCAGCGGGGAAAAGTCACGCTGGTCCTCACTGCCTCCTGGAACCCCTTCAAATGCCCCACACAATTTGGCCCTCTCTGCTTTCCTGCCCACTCTATCCTCAAAAGCACCTTTTTTCACTTTTGGCGCCCTCCGCAGCAAAAAAGACAAACGTCCAGCTTTTGCTGCCACAGCAAAGGTGCCAGCGGGGAAAAGACATGCTGGTCCTCACTGCCTCCTGGAACCCCTTCAAATGCCCCACACAATTTGGCCCTCTCTGCTTTCCTGCCGACACTATCCTCAAAAGCACCTTTTTTCACTTTTGGCGCCCTCCGCAGCAAAAAAGACAAACGTCCAGCTTTTGCTGCCACAGCAAAGGTGCCAGCTGGGAAAAGACATGCTGGTCCTCACTGCCTCCTGGAACCCCTTCAAATGCCCCACACAATTTGGCCCTCTCTGCTTTCCTGCCGACACTATCCTCAAAAGCACCTTTTTTCACTTTTAACGCCCTCCGCAGCAAAAAAGACAAACGTCCAGCTTTTGCTGCCACAGCAAAGGGGCCAGCGGGAAAAGTCATGCTGGTCCTCACTGCCTCCTGGAACCCCTTCAAATGCCCCACACAATTTGGCCCTCTCTGCTTTCCTGCCGACACTATCCTCAAAAGCACCTTTTTTCACTTTTGGCGCCCTCCGCAGCAAAAAAGACAAACGTCCAGCTTTTGCTGCCACAGCAAAGGTGCCAGCGGGGAAAAGACATGCTGGTCCTCTCTGCCTCTTGGAACCCCTTCAAATGCCCCACACAATTTAGCCCTCTCTGCTTTCCTGCCGACACTATCCTCAAAAGCACCTTTTTTCACTTTTGGCGCCCTCCGCAGCAAAAAAGACAAACGTCCAGCTTTTGCTGCCACAGCAAAGGTGCCAGCGGGGAAAAGTCATGCTGGTCCTCACTGCCTCCTGGAACCCCTTCAAATGCCCCACACAATTTGGCCCTCTCTGCTTTCCTGCCGACTCTATCCTCAAAAGCACCTTTTTTCACTTTTGGCGCCCTCCGCAGCAAAAAAGACAAACGTCCAGCTTTTGCTGCCACAGCAAAGGTGCCAGGGGGGAAAAGACATGCTGGTCCTCACTGCCTCCTGGAACCCCTTCAAATGCCCCACACAATTTAGCCCTCTCTGCTTTCCTGCCGACACTATCCTCAAAAGCACCTTTTTTCACTTTTGGCGCCCTCCGCAGCAAAAAAGACAAACGTCCAGCTTTTGCTGCCACAGCAAAGGTGCCAGCAGGGAAAAGTCATGCTGGTCCTCACTGCCTCCTGGAACCCCTTCAAATGCCCCACACAATTTGGCCCTCTCTGCTTTCCTGCCCACTCTATCCTCAAAAGCACCTTTTTTCACTTTTGGCGCCCTCCGCAGCAAAAAAGACAAACGTTTAGCTTTTGCTGCCACAGCAAAGGTGCCAGCGGGAAAAAGTCACGCTGGTCCTCACTGCCTCCTGGAACCCCTTCAAATGCCCCACACAATTTGGCCCTCTCTGCTTTCCTGCCCACTCTATCCTCAAAAGCACCTTTTTTCACTTTTGGCGCCCTCCGCAGCAAAAAAGACAAACGTCCAGCTTTTGCTGCCACAGCAAAGGTGCCAGCGGGGAAAAGTCATGCTGGTCCTCACTGCCTCCTGGAACCCCTTCAAATGCCCCACACAATTTGGCCCTCTCTGCTTTCCTGCCCACTCTATCCTCAAAAGCACCTTTTTTCACTTTTGGCGCCCTCCGCAGCAAAAAAGACAAACGTCCAGCTTTTGCTGCCACAGCAAAGGGGCCAGCGGGGAAAAGTCATGCTGGTCCTAACTGCCTCCTGGAACCCCTTCAAATGCCCCACACAATTTGGCCCTCTCTGCTTTCCTGCCCACTCTATCCTCAAAAGCACCTTTTTTCACTTTTGGCGCCCTCCGCAGCAAAAAAGACAAACGTCCAGCTTTTGCTGCCACAGCAAAGGTGCCAGCAGGGAAAAGTCACGCTGGTCCTCACTGCCTCCTGGAACCCCTTCAAATGCCCCACACAATTTGGCCCTCTCTGCTTTCCTGCCCACTCTATCCTCAAAAGCACCTTTTTTCACTTTTGGCGCCCTCCGCAGCAAAAAAGACAAACGTCCAGCTTTTGCTGCCACAGCAAAGGTGCCAGCGGGGAAAAGTCACGCTGGTCCTCACTGCCTCCTGGAACCCCTTCAAATGCCCCACACAATTTGGCCCTCTCTGCTTTCCTGCCCACTCTATCCTCAAAAGCACCTTTTTTCACTTTTGGCGCCCTCCGCAGCAAAAAAGACAAACGTCCAGCTTTTGCTGCCACAGCAAAGGTGCCAGCGGGGAAAAGTCACGCTGGTCCTCACTGCCTCCTGGAACCCCTTCAAATGCCCCACACAATTTGGCCCTCTCTGCTTTCCTGCCCACTCTATCCTCAAAAGCACCTTTTTTCACTTTTGGCGCCCTCTGCAGCAAAAAAGACAAACGTCCAGCTTTTGCTGCCACAGCAAAGGTGCCAGCGGGGAAAAGTCATGCTGGTCCTCACTGCCTCCTGGAACCCCTTCAAATGCCCCACACAATTTGGCCCTCTCTGCTTTCCTGCCGACACTGTCCTCAAAAGCACTTTTTTTCACTTTTGGCGCCCTCCGCAGCAAAAAAGACAAACGTCCAGCTTTTGCTGCCACAGCAAAGGTGCCAGCGGGGAAAAGTCATGCTGGTCCTCACTGCCTCCTGGAACCCCTTCAAATGCCCCACACAATTTGGCCCTCTCTGCTTTCCTGCCCACTCTATCCTCAAAAGCACCTTTTTTCACTTTTGGCGCCCTCCGCAGCAAAAAAGACAAACGTCCAGCTTTTGCTGCCACAGCAAAGGTGCCAGCGGCGAAAAGTCATGCTGGTCCTCACTGCCTCCTGGAACCCCTTCAAATGCCCCACACAATTTGGCCCTCTCTGCTTTCCTGCCCACTCTATCCTCAAAAGCACCTTTTTTCACTTTTGGCGCCCTCCGCAGCAAAAAAGACAAACGTCCAGCTTTTGCTGCCACAGCAAAGGTGCCAGCGGGGAAAAGTCACGCTGGTCCTCACTGCCTCCTGGAACCCCTTCAAATGCACTACACAATTTGGCCCTCTCTGCTTTCCTGCCCATTCTATCCTCAAAAGCACCTTTTTTCACTTTTGGCGCCCTCCGCAGCAAAAAAGACAAACGTCCAGCTTTTGCTGCCACAGCAAAGGTGCCAGGGGGGAAAAGTCACGCTGGTCCTCACTGCCTCCTGGAACCCCTTCAAATGCCCCACACAATTTGGCCCTCTCTGCTTTCCTGCCCACTCTATCCTCAAAAGCACCTTTTTCCACTTTTAACGCCCTCCGCAGCAAAAAAGACAAACGTCCAGCTTTTGCTGCCACAGCAAAGGGGCCAGCGGGGAAAAGTCATGCTGGTCCTCACTGCCTCCTGGAACCCCTTCAAATGCCCCACACAATTTGGCCCTCTCTGCTTTCCTGCCCACTCTATCCTCAAAAGCACCTTTTTTCACTTTTGGCGCCCTCCGCAGCAAAAAAGACAAACGTCCAGCTTTTGCTGCCACAGCAAAGGTGCCAGGGGGGAAAAGACATGCTGGTCCTCACTGCCTCCTGGAACCCCTTCAAATGCCCCACACAATTTGGCCCTCTCTGCTTTCCTGCCCACTCTATCCTCAAAAGCACCTTTTTTCACTTTTGGCGCCCTCCGCAGCAAAAAAGACAAACGTCCAGCTTTTGCTGCCACAGCAAAGGTGCCAGCGGGGAAAAGTCACGCTGGTCCTCACTGCCTCCTGGAACCCCTTCAAATGCCCCACACAATTTGGCCCTCTCTGCTTTCCTGCCCACTCTATCCTCAAAAGCACCTTTTTTCACTTTTGGCGCCCTCTGCAGCAAAAAAGACAAACGTCCAGCTTTTGCTGCCACAGCAAAGGGGCCAGCGGGGAAAAGTCACGCTGGTCCTCACTGCCTCCTGGAACCCCTTCAAATGCCCCACACAATTTCGCCCTCTCTGCTTTCCTGCCCACTCTATCCTCAAAAGCACCTTTTTTCACTTTTAACGCCCTCCGCAGCAAAAAAGACAAACGTCCAGCTTTTGCTGCCACAGCAAAGGGGCCAGCGGGGAAAAGTCATGCTGGTCCTCACTGCCTCCTGGAACCCCTTCAAATGCCCCACACAATTTGGCCCTCTCTGCTTTCCTGCCCACTCTATCCTCAAAAGCACCTTTTTTCACTTTTGGCGCCCTCCGCAGCAAAAAAGACAAACGTCCAGCTTTTGCTGCCACAGCAAAGGTGCCAGCGGGGAAAAGACATGCTGGTCCTCACTGCCTCCTGGAACCCCTTCAAATGCCCCACACAATTTGGCCCTCTCTGCTTTCCTGCCCACTCTATCCTCAAAAGCACCTTTTTTCACTTTTGGCGCCCTCCGCAGCAAAAAAGACAAACGTCCAGCTTTTGCTGCCACAGCAAAGGTGCCAGCGGGGAAAAGTCACGCTGGTCCTCACTGCCTCCTGGAACCCCTTCAAATGCCCCACACAATTTGGCCCTCTCTGCTTTCCTGCCCACTCTATCCTCAAAAGCACCTTTTTTCACTTTTGGCGCCCTCTGCAGCAAAAAAGACAAACGTCCAGCTTTTGCTGCCACAGCAAAGGGGCCAGCGGGGAAAAGTCACGCTGGTCCTCACTGCCTCCTGGAACCCCTTCAAATGCCCCACACAATTTGGCCCTCTCTGCTTTCCTGCCCACTCTAGCCTCAAAAGCACCTTTTTTCAATTTTGGCGCCCTCCGCAGCAAAAAAGACAAACGTCCAGCTTTTGCTGCCACAGCAAAGGTGCCAGCGGGGAAAAGTCATGCTGGTCCTCACTGCCTCCTGGAACCCCTTCAAATGCCCCACACAATTTGGCCCTCTCTGCTTTCCTGCCGACACTATCCTCAAAAGCACCTTTTTTCACTTTTGGCGCCCTCCGCAGCAAAAAAGACAAACGTCCAGCTTTTGCTGCCACAGCAAAGGTGCCAGCGGGGAAAAGTCATGCTGGTCCTCACTGCCTCCTGGAACCCCTTCAAATGCCCCACACAATTTGGCCCTCTCTGCTTTCCTGCCGACACTGTCCTCAAAAGCACTTTTTTTCACTTTTGGCGCCCTCCGCAGCAAAAAAGACAAACGTCCAGCTTTTGCTGCCACAGCAAAGGTGCCAGCGGGGAAAAGTCATGCTGGTCCTCACTGCCTCCTGGAACCCCTTCAAATGCCCCACACAATTTGGCCCTCTCTGCTTTCCTGCCCACTCTATCCTCAAAAGCACCTTTTTTCACTTTTGGCGCCCTCCGCAGCAAAAAAAAAAAACGTCCAGCTTTTGCTGCCACAGCAAAGGTGCCAGCGGGGAAAAGTCATGCTGGTCCTCACTGCCTCCTGGAACCCCTTCAAATGCCCCACACAATTTGGCCCTCTCTGCTTTCCTGCCCACTCTATCCTCAAAAGCACCTTTTTTCACTTTTGGCGCCCTCCGCAGCAAAAAAGACAAACGTCCAGCTTTTGCTGCCACAGCAAAGGTGCCAGCGGGGAAAAGTCATGCTGGTCCTCACTGCCTCCTGGAACCCCTTCAAATGCCCCACACAATTTGGCCCTCTCTGCTTTCCTGCCCATTCTTTCCTCAAAAGCACCTTTTTTCACTTTTGGCACCCTCCGCAGCAAAAAAGACAAACGTCCAGCTTTTGCTGCCACAGCAAAGGTGCCAGCGGGGAAAAGTCACGCTGGTCCTCACTGCCTCCTGGAACCCCTTCAAATGCCCCACACAATTTGGCCCTCTCTGCTTTCCTGCCGACTCTATCCTCAAAAGCACCTTTTTTCACTTTTGGCGCCCTCTGCAGCAAAAAAGACAAACGTCCAGCTTTTGCTGCCACAGCAAAGGTGCCAGCGGGGAAAAGACATGCTGGTCCTAACTGCCTCCTGGAACCCCTTCAAATGCCCCACACAATTTGGCCCTCTCTGCTTTCCTGCTGACACTATCCTCAAAAGCACCTTTTTTCACTTTTGGCGCCCTCCGCAGCAAAAAAGACAAACGTCCATCTTTTGCTGCCACAGCAAAGGTGCCAGCGGGGAAAAGTCATGCTGGTCCTCACTGCCTCCTGGAACCCCTTCAAATGCCCCACACAATTTGGCCCTCTCTGCTTTCCTGCCCACTCTATCCTCAAAAGCACCTTTTTTCACTTTTGGCGCCCTCCGCAGCAAAAAAGACAAACGTCCATCTTTTGCTGCCACAGCAAAGGTGCCAGCGGGGAAAAGACATGCTGGTCCTCACTGCCTCCTGGAACCCCTTCAAATGCCCCACACAATTTAGCCCTCTCTGCTTTCCTGCCGACACTATCCTCAAAAGCACCTTTTTTCACTTTTGGCGCCCTCCGCAGCAAAAAAGACAAACGTCCAGCTTTTGCTGCCACAGCAAAGGTGCCAGCGGGGAAAAGTCATGCTGGTCCTCACTGCCTCCTGGAACCCCTTCAAATGCCCCACACAATTTGGCCCTCTCTGCTTTCCTGTCCACTCTATCCTCAAAAGCACCTTTTTTCACTTTTGGCGCCCTCCGCAGCAAAAAAGACAAACGTCCAGCTTTTGCTGCCACAGCAAAGGTGCCAGCGGGGAAAAGTCACGCTGGTCCTCACTGCCTCCTGGAACCCCTTCAAATGCCCCACACAATTTGGCCCTCTCTGCTTTCCTGCCCACTCTATCCTCAAAAGCACCTTTTTTCACTTTTGGCGCCCTCCGCAGCAAAAAAGACAAACGTCCAGCTTTTGCTGCCACAGCAAAGGTGCCAGCGGGGAAAAGTGATGCTGGTCCTCACTGCCTCCTGGAACCCCTTCAAATGCCCCACACAATTTGGCCCTCTCTGCTTTCCTGCCGACTCTATCCTCAAAAGCACCTTTTTTCACTTTTGGCGCCCTCCGCAGCAAAAAAGACAAACGTCCAGCTTTTGCTGCCACAGCAAAGGTGCCAGCGGGGAAAAGTCATGCTGGTCCTCACTGCCTCCTGGAACCCCTTCAAATGCCCCACACAATTTGGCCCTCTCTGCTTTCCTGCCCACTCTATCCTCAAAAGCACCTTTTTTCACTTTTGGCGCCCTCCGCAGCAAAAAAGACAAACGTCCAGCTTTTGCTGCCACAGCAAAGGTGCCAGCGGGGAAAAGTCACGCTGGTCCTCACTGCCTCCTGGAACCCCTTCAAATGCCCCACACAATTTGGCCCTCTCTGCTTTCCTGCCGACTCTATCCTCAAAAGCACCTTTTTTCACTTTTTGTGCCCTCCGCAGCAAAAAAGACAAACGTCCAGCTTTTGCTGCCACAGCAAAGGTGCCAGCGGGGAAAAGTCATGCTGGTCCTCACTGCCTCCTGGAACCCCTTCAAATGCCCCACACAATTTGGCCCTCTCTGCTTTCCTGCCCACTCTATCCTCAAAAGCACCTTTTTTCACTTTTGGCGCCCTCCGCAGCAAAAAAGACAAACGTCCAGCTTTTGCTGCCACAGCAAAGTTGCCAGCGGGGAAAAGTCATGCTGGTCCTCACTGCCTCCTGGAACCCCTTCAAATGCCCCACACAATTTGGCCCTCTCTGCTTTCCTGCCCACTCTATCCTCAAAAGCACCTTTTTTCACTTTTGGTGCCCTCCGCAGCAAAAAAGACAAACGTCCAGCTTTTGCTGCCACAGCAAAGGTGCCAGCGGGGAAAAGTCATGCTGGTCCTCACTGCCTCCTGGAACCCCTTCAAATGCCCCACACAATTTGGCCCTCTCTGCTTTCCTGCCCACTCTATCCTCAAAAGCACCTTTTTTCACTTTTGGCGCCCTCCGCAGCAAAAAAGACAAACGTCCATCTTTTGCTGCCACAGCAAAGGTGCCAGCGGGGAAAAGTCATGCTGGTCCTCACTGCCTCCTGGAACCCCTTCAAATGCCCCACACAATTTGGCCCTCTCTGCTTTCCTGCCCACTCTATCCTCAAAAGCACCTTTTTTCACTTTTGGCGCCCTCCGCAGCAAAAAAGACAAACGTCCAGCTTTTCCTGCCACAGCAAAGAGGCCAGCGGGGAAAAGTCATGCTGGTCCTCACTGCCTCCTGGAACCCCTTCAAATGCCCCACACAATTTGGCCCTCTCTGCTTTCCTGCCCACTCTATCCTCAAAAGCACCTTTTTTCACTTTTGGCGCCCTCCGCAGCAAAAAAGACAAACGTCCAGCTTTTGCTGCCACAGCAAAGGTGCCAGCGGGGAAAAGTCACGCTGGTCCTCACTGCCTCCTGGAACCCCTTCAAATGCCCCACACAATTTTGCCCTCTCTGCTTTCCTGCCCACTCTATCCTCAAAAGCACCTTTTTTCACTTTTGGCGCCCTCCGCAGCAAAAAAGACAAACGTCCAGCTTTTGCTGCCACAGCAAAGGTGCCAGCGGGGAAAAGTCACGCTGGTCCTCACTGCCTCCTGGAACCCCTTCAAATGCCCCACACAATTTGGCCCTCTCTGCTTTCCTGCCCACTCTATCCTCAAAAGCACCTTTTTTCACTTTTGGCGCCCTCCGCAGCAAAAAAGACAAACGTCCAGCTTTTGCTGCCACAGCAAAGGTGCCAGCGGGGAAAAGTCATGCTGGTCCTCACTGCCTCCTGGAACCTCTTCAAATGCCCCACACAATTTGGCCCTCTGTGCTTTCCTGCCCACTCTATCCTCAAAAGCACCTTTTTTCACTTTTGGCGCCCTCCGCAGCAAAAAAGACAAACGTCCAGCTTTTGCTGCCACAGCAAAGGTGCCAGCGGGGAAAAGTCACGCTGGTCCTCACTGCCTCCTGGAACCCCTTCAAATGCCCCACACAATTTGGCCCTCTCTGCTTTCCTGCCCACTCTATCCTCAAAAGCACCTTTTTTCACTTTTGGCGCCCTCTGCAGCAAAAAAGACAAACGTCCAGCTTTTGCTGCCACAGCAAAGGTGCCAGCTGGGAAAAGACATGCTGGTCCTCACTGCCTCCTGGAACCCCTTCAAATGCCCCACACAATTTGGCCCTCTCTGCTTTCCTGCCGACACTATCCTCAAAAGCACCTTTTTTCACTTTTGGCGCCCTCCGCAGCAAAAAAGACAAACGTCCAGCTTTTGCTGCCACAGCAAAGGTGCCAGCGGGGAAAAGTCATGCTGGTCCTCACTGCCTCCTGGAACCCCTTCAAATGCCCCACACAATTTGGCCCTCTCTGCTTTCCTGCCCACTCAATCCTCAAAAGCACCTTTTTTCACTTTTGGCGCCCTCCGCAGCAAAAAAGACAAACGTCCAGCTTTTGCTGCCACAGCAAAGGTGCCAGCGGGGAAAAGTCATGCTGGTCCTCACTGCCTCCTGGAACCCCTTCAAATACCCCACACAATTTGGCCCTCTCTGCTTTCCTGCCCACTCTATCCTCAAAAGCACCTTTTTTCACTTTTGGCGCCCTCCGCAGCAAAAAAGACAAACGTCCAGCTTTTGCTGCCACAGCAAAGGTGCCAGCGGGGAAAAGTCATGCTGGTCCTCACTGCCTCCTGGAACCCCTTCAAATGTCCCACACAATTTGGCCCTCTCTGCTTTCCTGCCCACTCTATCCTCAAAAGCACCTTTTTTCAATTTTGGCGCCCTCCGCAGCAAAAAAGACAAACGTCCAGCTTTTGCTGCCACAGCAAAGGTGCCAGCGGGGAAAAGTCATGCTGGTCCTCACTGCCTCCTGGAACCCCTTCAAATGCCCCACACAATTTGGCCCTCTCTGCTTTCCTGCCCACTCTATCCTCAAAAGCACCTTTTTTCACTTTTGGCGCCCTCCGCAGCAAAAAAGACAAACGTCCAGCTTTTGCTGCCACAGCAAAGGTGCCAGCGGGGAAAAGTCACGCTGGTCCTCACTGCCTCCTGGAACCCCTTCAAATGCCCCACACAATTTGGCCCTCTCTGCTTTCCTGCCCACTCAATCCTCAAAAGCACCTTTTTTCACTTTTGGCGCCCTCTGCAGCAAAAAAGACAAACGTCCAGCTTTTGCTGCCACAGCAAAGGGGCCAGCGGGAAAAGTCATGCTGGTCCTCACTGCCTCCTGGAACCCCTTCAAATGCCCCACACAATTTGGCCCTCTCTGCTTTCCTGCCGACACTATCCTCAAAAGCACCTTTTTTCACTTTTGGCGCCCTCCGCAGCAAAAAAGACAAACGTCCAGCTTTTGCTGCCACAGCAAAGGTGCCAGCGGGGAAAAGACATGCTGGTCCTCTCTGCCTCTTGGAACCCCTTCAAATGCCCCACACAATTTAGCCCTCTCTGCTTTCCTGCCGACACTATCCTCAAAAGCACCTTTTTTCACTTTTGGCGCCCTCCGCAGCAAAAAAGACAAACGTCCAGCTTTTGCTGCCACAGCAAAGGGGCCAGCGGGGAAAAGTCATGCTGGTCCTCACTGCCTCCTGGAACCCCTTCAAATGCCCCACACAATTTGGCCCTCTCTGCTTTCCTGCCGACTCTATCCTCAAAAGCACCTTTTTTCACTTTTGGCGCCCTCCGCAGCAAAAAAGACAAACGTCCAGCTTTTGCTGCCACAGCAAAGGTGCCAGGGGGGAAAAGACATGCTGGTCCTCACTGCCTCCTGGAACCCCTTCAAATGCCCCACACAATTTAGCCCTCTCTGCTTTCCTGCCGACACTATCCTCAAAAGCACCTTTTTTCACTTTTGGCGCCCTCCGCAGCAAAAAAGACAAACGTCCAGCTTTTGCTGCCACAGCAAAGGTGCCAGCAGGGAAAAGTCATGCTGGTCCTCACTGCCTCCTGGAACCCCTTCAAATGCCCCACACAATTTGGCCCTCTCTGCTTTCCTGCCCACTCTATCCTCAAAAGCACCTTTTTTCACTTTTGGCGCCCTCCGCAGCAAAAAAGACAAACGTCCAGCTTTTGCTGCCACAGCAAAGGTGCCAGCGGGGAAAAGTCACGCTGGTCCTCACTGCCTCCTGGAACCCCTTCAAATGCCCCACACAATTTGGCCCTCTCTGCTTTCCTGCCCACTCTATCCTCAAAAGCACCTTTTTTCACTTTTGGCACCCTCCACAGCAAAAAAGACAAACGTCCAGCTTTTGCTGCCACAGCAAAGGTGCCAGCGGGGAAAAGTCATGCTGGTCCTCACTGCCTCCTGGAACCCCTTCAAATGCCCCACACAATTTGGCCCTCTCTGCTTTCCTGCCCACTCTATCCTCAAAAGCACCTTTTTTCACTTTTGGCGCCCTCCGCAGCAAAAAAGACAAACGTCCAGCTTTTGCTGCCACAGCAAAGGGGCCAGCGGGGAAAAGTCATGCTGGTCCTCACTGCCTCCTGGAACCCCTTCAAATGCCCCACACAATTTGGCCCTCTCTGCTTTCCTGCCCACTCTATCCTCAAAAGCACCTTTTTTCACTTTTGGCGCCCTCCGCAGCAAAAAAGACAAACGTCCAGCTTTTGCTGCCACAGCAAAGGTGCCAGCGGGGAAAAGTCACGCTGGTCCTCACTGCCTCCTGGAACCCCTTCAAATGCCCCACACAATTTGGCCCTCTCTGCTTTCCTGCCCACTCTATCCTCAAAAGCACCTTTTTTCACTTTTGGCTCCCTCCGCAGCAAAAAAGACAAACGTCCAGCTTTTGCTGCCACAGCAAAGGTGCCAGCGGGGAAAAGTCACGCTGGTCCTCACTGCCTCCTGGAACCCCTTCAAATGCCCCACACAATTTGGCCCTCTCTGCTTTCCTGCCCACTCTATCCTCAAAAGCACCTTTTTTCACTTTTGGCGCCCTCTGCAGCAAAAAAGACAAACGTCCAGCTTTTGCTGCCACAGCAAAGGGGCCAGCGGGGAAAAGTCACGCTGGTCCTCACTGCCTCCTGGAACCCCTTCAAATGCCCCACACAATTTGGCCCTCTCTGCTTTCTTGCCCACTCTAGCCTCAAAAGCACCTTTTTTCAATTTTGGCGCCCTCCGCAGCAAAAAAGACAAACGTCCAGCTTTTGCTGCCACAGCAAAGGTGCCAGCGGGGAAAAGTCATGCTGGTCCTCACTGCCTCCTGGAACCCCTTCAAATGCCCCACACAATTTGGCCCTCTCTGCTTTCCTGCCCACTCTATCCTCAAAAGCACCTTTTTTCACTTTTGGCGCCCTCCGCAGCAAAAAAGACAAACGTCCAGCTTTTGCTGCCACAGCAAAGGTGCCAGCGGGGAAAAGTCATGCTGGTCCTCACTGCCTCCTGGAACCCCTTCAAATGCCCCACACAATTTGGCCCTCTCTGCTTTCCTGCCGACACTGTCCTCAAAAGCACTTTTTTTCACTTTTGGCGCCCTCCGCAGCAAAAAAGACAAACGTCCAGCTTTTGCTGCCACAGCAAAGGTGCCAGCGGGGAAAAGTCATGCTGGTCCTCACTGCCTCCTGGAACCCCTTCAAATGCCCCACACAATTTGGCCCTCTCTGCTTTCCTGCCCACTCTATCCTCAAAAGCACCTTTTTTCACTTTTGGCGCCCTCCGCAGCAAAAAAGACAAACGTCCAGCTTTTGCTGCCACAGCAAAGGTGCCAGCGGGGAAAAGTCATGCTGGTCCTCACTGCCTCCTGGAACCCCTTCAAATGCCCCACACAATTTGGCCCTCTCTGCTTTCCGGCCGACACTATCCTTAAAAGCACCTTTTTTCACTTTTGGCGCCCTCCGCAGCAAAAAAGACAAACGTCCAGCTTTTGCTGCCACAGCAAAGGTGCCAGCGGGGAAAAGTCATGCTGGTCCTCACTGCCTCCTGGAACCCCTTCAAATGCCCCACACAATTTGGCCCTCTCTGCTTTCCTGCCCACTCTATCCTCAAAAGCACCTTTTTTCACTTTTGGCGCCCTCCGCAGCAAAAAACACAAACGTCCAGCTTTTGCTGCCACAGCAAAGGTGCCAGCGGGGAAAAGTCATGCTGGTCCTCACTGCCTCCTGGAACCCCTTCAAATGCCCCACACAATTTGGCCCTCTCTGCTTTCCTGCCCACTCTATCCTCAAAAGCACCTTTTTTCACTTTTGGCGCCCTCCGCAGCAAAAAAGACAAACGTCCAGCTTTTGCTGCCACAGCAAAGGGGCCAGCGGGGAAAAGTCATGCTGGTCCTCACTGCCTCCTGGAACCCCTTCAAATGCCCCACACAATTTGGCCCTCTCTGCTTTCCTGCCCACTCTATCCTCAAAAGCACCTTTTTTCACTTTTGGCGCCCTCCGCAGCAAAAAAGACAAACGTCCAGCTTTTGCTGCCACAGCAAAGGGGCCAGCGGGGAAAAGTCATGCTGGTCCTAACTGCCTCCTGGAACCCCTTCAAATGCCCCACACAATTTGGCCCTCTCTGCTTTCCTGCCCACTCTATCCTCAAAAGCACCTTTTTTCACTTTTGGCGCCCTCCGCAGCAAAAAAGACAAACGTCCAGCTTTTGCTGCCACAGCAAAGGTGCCAGCGGGGAAAAGTCATGCTGGTCCTCACTGCCTCCTGGAACCCCTTCAAATGCCCCACACAATTTGGCCCTCTCTGCTTTCCTGCCCACTCTATCCTCAAAAGCACCTTTTTTCACTTTTGGCGCCCTCCGCAGCAAAAAAGACAAACGTCCAGCTTTTGCTGCCACAGCAAAGGTGCCAGCGGGGAAAAGTCATGCTGGTCCTCACTGCCTCCTGGAACCCCTTCAAATGCCCCACACAATTTGGCCCTCTCTGCTTTCCTGCCCACTCTATCCTCAAAAGCACCTTTTTTCACTTTTGGCGCCCTCCGCAGCAAAAAAGACAAACGTCCAGCTTTTGCTGCCACAGCAAAGGGGCCAGCGGGGAAAAGTCATGCTGGTCCTCACTGCCTCCTGGAACCCCTTCAAATGCCCTACACAATTTGGCCCTCTCTGCTTTCCTGCCCATTCTATCCTCAAAAGCACCTTTTATCACTTTTGGCGCCCTCCGCAGCAAAAAAGACAAACGTCCAGCTTTTGCTGCCACAGCAAAGGGGCCAGCGGGGAAAAGTCACGCTGGTCCTCACTGCCTCCTGGAACCCCTTCAAATGCCCCACACAATTTGGCCCTCTCTGCTTTCCTGCCCACTCTATCCTCAAAAGCACCTTTTTTCACTTTTAACGCCCTCCGCAGCAAAAAAGACAAACGTCCAGCTTTTGCTGCCACAGCAAAGGGGCCAGCGGGGAAAAGTCATGCTGGTCCTCACTGCCTCCTGGAACCCCTTCAAATGCCCCACACAATTTGGCCCTCTCTGCTTTCCTGCCGACACTATCCTCAAAAGCACCTTTTTTCACTTTTGGCGCCCTCCGCAGCAAAAAAGACAAACGTCCAGCTTTTGCTGCCACAGCAAAGGTGCCAGCGGGGAAAAGTCATGCTGGTCCTCACTGCCTCCTGGAACCCCTTCAAATGCCCCACACAATTTGGCCCTCTCTGCTTTCCTGCCCACTCTATCCTCAAAAGCACCTTTTTTCACTTTTGGCGCCCTCCGCAGCAAAAAAGACAAACGTCCAGCTTTTGCTGCCACAGCAAAGGTGCCAGCGGGGAAAAGTCATGCTGGTCCTCACTGCCTCCTGGAACCCCTTCAAATGCCCCACACAATTTGGCCCTCTCTGCTTTCCTGCCCACTCTATCCTCAAAAGCACCTTTTTTCAATTTTGGCGCCCTCCGCAGCAAAAAAGACAAACGTCCAGCTTTTGCTGCCACAGCAAAGGTGCCAGCGGGGAAAAGTCATGCTGGTCCTCACTGCCTCCTGGAACCCCTTCAAATGCCCCACACAATTTGGCCCTCTCTGCTTTCCTGCCGACACTGTCCTCAAAAGCACTTTTTTTCACTTTTGGCGCCCTCCGCAGCAAAAAAGACAAACGTCCAGCTTTTGCTGCCACAGCAAAGGTGCCAGCGGGGAAAAGTCAGGCTGGTCCTCACTGCCTCCTGGAACCCCTTCAAATGCCCCACACAATTTGGCCCTCTCTGCTTTCCTGCCCACTCTATCCTCAAAAGCACCTTTTTTCACTTTTGGCGCCCTCCGCAGCAAAAAAGACAAACGTCCAGCTTTTGCTGCCACAGCAAAGGTGCCAGCGGGGAAAAGTCATGCTGGTCCTCACTGCCTCCTGGAACCCCTTCAAATGCCCCACACAATTTGGCCCTCTCTGCTTTCCTGCCCACTCTATCCTCAAAAGCACCTTTTTTCACTTTTGGCGCCCTCCGCAGCAAAAAAGACAAACGTCCAGCTTTTGCTGCCACAGCAAAGGTGCCAGCGGGGAAAAGTCATGCTGGTCCTCACTGCCTCCTGGAACCCCTTCAAATGCCCCACACAATTTGGCCCTCTCTGCTTTCCTGCCCATTCTTTCCTCAAAAGCACCTTTTTTCACTTTTGGCACCCTCCGCAGCAAAAAAGACAAACGTCCAGCTTTTGCTGCCACAGCAAAGGTGCCAGCGGCGAAAAGTCATGCTGGTCCTCACTGCCTCCTGGAACCCCTTCAAATGCCCCACACAATTTGGCCCTCTCTGCTTTCCTGCCGACACTATCCTCAAAAGCACCTTTTTTCACTTTTGGCGCCCTCCGCAGCAAAAAAGACAAACGTCCAGCTTTTGCTGCCACAGCAAAGGTGCCAGCGGGGAAAAGACATGCTGGTCTTCTCTGCCTCCTGGAACCCCTTCAAATGCCCCACACAATTTAGCCCTCTCTGCTTTCCTGCCGACACTATCCTCAAAAGCACCTTTTTTCACTTTTGGCGCCCTCCGCAGCAAAAAAGACAAACGTCCAGCTTTTGCTGCCACAGCAAAGGTGCCAGCGGGGAAAAGTCATGCTGGTCCTCACTGCCTCCTGGAACCCCTTCAAATGCCCCACACAATTTGGCCCTCTCTGCTTTCCTGCCCACTCTATCCTCAAAAGCACCTTTTTTCACTTTTGGCGCCCTCCGCAGCAAAAAAGACAAACGTCCAGCTTTTGCTGCCACAGCAAAGGTGCCAGGGGGGAAAAGACATGCTGGTCCTCACTGCCTCCTGGAACCCCTTCAAATGCCCCACACAATTTAGCCCTCTCTGCTTTCCTGCCGACACTATCCTCAAAAGCACCTTTTTACACTTTTGGCGCCCTCCGCAGCAAAAAAGACAAACGTCCAGCTTTTGCTGCCACAGCAAAGGTGCCAGCGGGGAAAAGTCATGCTGGTCCTCACTGCCTCCTGGAACCCCTTCAAATGCCCCACACAATTTGGCCCTCTCTGCTTTCCTGCCCACTCTATCCTCAAAAGCACCTTTTTTCACGTTTGGCGCCCTCCGCAGCAAAAAAGACAAACGTCCAGCTTTTGCTGCCACAGCAAAGGTGCCAGCGGGGAAAAGTCACGCTGGTCCTCACTGCCTCCTGGAACCCCTTCAAATGCCCCACACAATTTGGCCCTCTCTGCTTTCCTGCCCACTCTATCCTCAAAAGCACCTTTTTTCACTTTTGGCGCCCTCCGCAGCAAAAAAGACAAACGTCCAGCTTTTGCTGCCACAGCAAAGGTGCCAGCGGGGAAAAGTCATGCTGGTCCTCACTGCCTCCTGGAACCCCTTCAAATGCCCCACACAATTTGGCCCTCTCTGCTTTCCTGCCCACTCTATCCTCAAAAGCACCTTTTTTCACTTTTGGCGCCCTCCGCAGCAAAAAAGACAAACGTCCAGCTTTTGCTGCCACAGCAAAGGGGCCAGCAGGGAAAAGTCATGCTGGTCCTCACTGCCTCCTGGAACCCCTTCAAATGCCCCACACAATTTGGCCCTCTCTGCTTTCCTGCCCACTCTATCCTCAAAAGCACCTTTTTTCACTTTTGGCGCCCTCCGCAGCAAAAAAGACAAACGTCCAGCTTTTGCTGCCACAGCAAAGGTGCCAGCGGGGAAAAGTCACGCTGGTCCTCACTGCCTCCTGGAACCCCTTCAAATGCCCCACACAATTTGGCCCTCTCTGCTTTCCTGCCCACTCTATCCTCAAAAGCACCTTTTTTCACTTTTGGCGCCCTCCGCAGCAAAAAAGACAAACGTCCAGCTTTTGCTGCCACAGCAAAGGGGCCAGCGGGGAAAAGTCACGCTGGTCCTCACTGCCTCCTGGAACCCCTTCAAATGCCCCACACAATTTGGCCCTCTCTGCTTTCCTGCCCACTCTATCCTCAAAAGCACCTTTTTTCACTTTTGGCGCCCTCTGCAGCAAAAAAGACAAACGTCCAGCTTTTGCTGCCACAGCAAAGGTGCCAGCGGGGAAAAGTCAGGCTGGTCCTCACTGCCTCCTGGAACCCCTTCAAATGCCCCACACAATTTGGCCCTCTCTGCTTTCCTGCCCACTCTATCCTCAAAAGCACCTTTTTTCACTTTTGGCGCCCTCCGCAGCAAAAAAGACAAACGTCCAGCTTTTGCTGCCACAGCAAAGGTGCCAGGGGGGAAAAGACATGCTGGTCCTCACTGCCTCCTGGAACCCCTTCAAATGCCCCACACAATTTAGCCCTCTCTGCTTTCCTGCCGACACTATCCTCAAAAGCACCTTTTTACACTTTTGGCGCCCTCCGCAGCAAAAAAGACAAACGTCCAGCTTTTGCTGCCACAGCAAAGGTGCCAGCGGGGAAAAGTCATGCTGGTCCTCACTGCCTCCTGGAACCCCTTCAAATGCCCCACACAATTTGGCCCTCTCTGCTTTCCTGCCCACTCTATCCTCAAAAGCACCTTTTTTCACGTTTGGCGCCCTCCGCAGCAAAAAAGACAAACGTCCAGCTTTTGCTGCCACAGCAAAGGTGCCAGCGGGGAAAAGTCACGCTGGTCCTCACTGCCTCCTGGAACCCCTTCAAATGCCCCACACAATTTGGCCCTCTCTGCTTTCCTGCCCACTCTATCCTCAAAAGCACCTTTTTTCACTTTTGGCGCCCTCCGCAGCAAAAAAGACAAACGTCCAGCTTTTGCTGCCACAGCAAAGGTGCCAGCGGGGAAAAGTCATGCTGGTCCTCACTGCCTCCTGGAACCCCTTCAAATGCCCCACACAATTTGGCCCTCTCTGCTTTCCTGCCCACTCTATCCTCAAAAGCACCTTTTTTCACTTTTGGCGCCCTCCGCAGCAAAAAAGACAAACGTCCAGCTTTTGCTGCCACAGCAAAGGGGCCAGCAGGGAAAAGTCATGCTGGTCCTCACTGCCTCCTGGAACCCCTTCAAATGCCCCACACAATTTGGCCCTCTCTGCTTTCCTGCCGACTCTATCCTCAAAAGCACCTTTTTTCACTTTTGGCGCCCTCCGCAGCAAAAAAGACAAACGTCCAGCTTTTGCTGCCACAGCAAAGGTGCCAGCGGGGAAAAGTCACGCTGGTCCTCACTGCCTCCTGGAACCCCTTCAAATGCCCCACACAATTTGGCCCTCTCTGCTTTCCTGCCCACTCTATCCTCAAAAGCACCTTTTTTCACTTTTGGCGCCCTCCGCAGCAAAAAAGACAAACGTCCAGCTTTTGCTGCCACAGCAAAGGGGCCAGCGGGGAAAAGTCATGCTGGTCCTCACTGCCTCCTGGAACCCCTTCAAATGCCCCACACAATTTGGCCCTCTCTGCTTTCCTGCCGACACTGTCCTCAAAAGCACTTTTTTTCACTTTTGGCGCCCTCCGCAGCAAAAAAGACAAACGTCCAGCTTTTGCTGCCACAGCAAAGGTGCCAGCGGGGAAAAGTCAGGCTGGTCCTCACTGCCTCCTGGAACCCCTTCAAATGCCCCACACAATTTGGCCCTCTCTGCTTTCCTGCCCACTCTATCCTCAAAAGCACCTTTTTTCACTTTTGGCGCCCTCCGCAGCAAAAAAGACAAACGTCCAGCTTTTGCTGCCACAGCAAAGGTGCCAGCGGGGAAAAGTCATGCTGGTCCTCACTGCCTCCTGGAACCCCTTCAAATGCCCCACACAATTTGGCCCTCTCTGCTTTCCTGCCCACTCTATCCTCAAAAGCACCTTTTTTCACTTTTGGCGCCCTCCGCAGCAAAAAAGACAAACGTCCAGCTTTTGCTGCCACAGCAAAGGTGCCAGCGGGGAAAAGTCATGCTGGTCCTCACTGCCTCCTGGAACCCCTTCAAATGCCCCACACAATTTGGCCCTCTCTGCTTTCCTGCCCATTCTTTCCTCAAAAGCACCTTTTTTCACTTTTGGCACCCTCCGCAGCAAAAAAGACAAACGTCCAGCTTTTGCTGCCACAGCAAAGGTGCCAGCGGCGAAAAGTCATGCTGGTCCTCACTGCCTCCTGGAACCCCTTCAAATGCCCCACACAATTTGGCCCTCTCTGCTTTCCTGCCGACACTATCCTCAAAAGCACCTTTTTTCACTTTTGGCGCCCTCCGCAGCAAAAAAGACAAACGTCCAGCTTTTGCTGCCACAGCAAAGGTGCCAGCGGGGAAAAGACATGCTGGTCTTCTCTGCCTCCTGGAACCCCTTCAAATGCCCCACACAATTTAGCCCTCTCTGCTTTCCTGCCGACACTATCCTCAAAAGCACCTTTTTTCACTTTTGGCGCCCTCCGCAGCAAAAAAGACAAACGTCCAGCTTTTGCTGCCACAGCAAAGGTGCCAGCGGGGAAAAGTCATGCTGGTCCTCACTGCCTCCTGGAACCCCTTCAAATGCCCCACACAATTTGGCCCTCTCTGCTTTCCTGCCCACTCTATCCTCAAAAGCACCTTTTTTCACTTTTGGCGCCCTCCGCAGCAAAAAAGACAAACGTCCAGCTTTTGCTGCCACAGCAAAGGTGCCAGGGGGGAAAAGACATGCTGGTCCTCACTGCCTCCTGGAACCCCTTCAAATGCCCCACACAATTTAGCCCTCTCTGCTTTCCTGCCGACACTATCCTCAAAAGCACCTTTTTACACTTTTGGCGCCCTCCGCAGCAAAAAAGACAAACGTCCAGCTTTTGCTGCCACAGCAAAGGTGCCAGCGGGGAAAAGTCATGCTGGTCCTCACTGCCTCCTGGAACCCCTTCAAATGCCCCACACAATTTGGCCCTCTCTGCTTTCCTGCCCACTCTATCCTCAAAAGCACCTTTTTTCACGTTTGGCGCCCTCCGCAGCAAAAAAGACAAACGTCCAGCTTTTGCTGCCACAGCAAAGGTGCCAGCGGGGAAAAGTCACGCTGGTCCTCACTGCCTCCTGGAACCCCTTCAAATGCCCCACACAATTTGGCCCTCTCTGCTTTCCTGCCCACTCTATCCTCAAAAGCACCTTTTTTCACTTTTGGCGCCCTCCGCAGCAAAAAAGACAAACGTCCAGCTTTTGCTGCCACAGCAAAGGTGCCAGCGGGGAAAAGTCATGCTGGTCCTCACTGCCTCCTGGAACCCCTTCAAATGCCCCACACAATTTGGCCCTCTCTGCTTTCCTGCCCACTCTATCCTCAAAAGCACCTTTTTTCACTTTTGGCGCCCTCCGCAGCAAAAAAGACAAACGTCCAGCTTTTGCTGCCACAGCAAAGGGGCCAGCAGGGAAAAGTCATGCTGGTCCTCACTGCCTCCTGGAACCCCTTCAAATGCCCCACACAATTTGGCCCTCTCTGCTTTCCTGCCGACTCTATCCTCAAAAGCACCTTTTTTCACTTTTGGCGCCCTCCGCAGCAAAAAAGACAAACGTCCAGCTTTTGCTGCCACAGCAAAGGTGCCAGCGGGGAAAAGTCACGCTGGTCCTCACTGCCTCCTGGAACCCCTTCAAATGCCCCACACAATTTGGCCCTCTCTGCTTTCCTGCCCACTCTATCCTCAAAAGCACCTTTTTTCACTTTTGGCGCCCTCCGCAGCAAAAAAGACAAACGTCCAGCTTTTGCTGCCACAGCAAAGGGGCCAGCGGGGAAAAGTCACGCTGGTCCTCACTGCCTCCTGGAACCCCTTCAAATGCCCCACACAATTTGGCCCTCTCTGCTTTCCTGCCCACTCTATCCTCAAAAGCACCTTTTTTCACTTTTGGCGCCCTCTGCAGCAAAAAAGACAAACGTCCAGCTTTTGCTGCCACAGCAAAGGTGCCAGCTGGGAAAAGACATGCTGGTCCTCACTGCCTCCTGGAACCCCTTCAAATGCCCCACACAATTTGGCCCTCTCTGCTTTAATGCCGACACTATCCTCAAAAGCACCTTTTTTCACTTTTGGCGCCCTCCGCAGCAAAAAAGACAAACGTCCAGCTTTTGCTGCCACAGCAAAGGGGCCAGCGGGGAAAAGTCACGCTGGTCCTCACTGCCTCCTGGAACCCCTTCAAATGCCCCACACAATTTGGCCCTCTCTGCTTTCCTGTCCACTCTATCCTCAAAAGCACCTTTTTTTCAATTTTGGCGCCCTCCGCAGCAAAAAAGACAAACGTCCAGCTTTTGCTGCCACAGCAAAGGTGCCAGCGGGGAAAAGTCATGCTGGTCCTCACTGCCTCCTGGAACCCCTTCAAATGCCCCACACAATTTGGCCCTCTCTGCTTTCCTGCCGACACTATCCTCAAAAGCACCTTTTTTCACTTTTGGCGCCCTCCGCAGCAAAAAAGACAAACGTCCAGCTTTTGCTGCCACAGCAAAGGTGCCAGCGGGGAAAAGTCATGCTGGTCCTCACTGCCTCCTGGAACCCCTTCAAATGCCCCACACAATTTGGCCCTCTCTGCTTTCCTGCCCACTCTATCCTCAAAAGCACCTTTTTTCACTTTTGGCGCCCTCCGCAGCAAAAAAGACAAACGTCCAGCTTTTGCTGCCACAGCAAAGGTGCCAGCGGGGAAAAGTCATGCTGGTCCTCACTGCCTCCTGGAACCCCTTCAAATGCCCCACACAATTTGGCCCTCTCTGCTTTCCTGCCCACTCTATCCTCAAAAGCACCTTTTTTCACTTTTGGCGCCCTCCGCAGCAAAAAAGACAAACGTCCAGCTTTTGCTGCCACAGCAAAGGTGCCAGCGGGGAAAAGTCATGCTGGTCCTCACTGCCTCCTGGAACCCCTTCAAATGCCCTACACAATTTGGCCCTCTCTGCTTTCCTGCCCATTCTATCCTCAAAAGCACCTTTTTTCACTTTTGGCGCCCTCCGCAGCAAAAAAGACAAACGTCCAGCTTTTGCTGCCACAGCAAAGGTGCCAGCGGGGAAAAGTCACGCTGGTCCTCACTGCCTCCTGGAACCCCTTCAAATGCCCCACACAATTTGGCCCTCTCTGCTTTCCTGCCCACTCTATCCTCAAAAGCACCTTTTTTCACTTTTGGCGCCCTCCGCAGCAAAAAAGACAAACGTCCAGCTTTTGCTGCCACAGCAAAGGTGCCAGCGGGGAAAAGTCATGCTGGTCCTCACTGCCTCCTGGAACCCCTTCAAATGCCCCACACAATTTGGCCCTCTCTGCTTTCCTGCCGACACTATCCTCAAAAGCACCTTTTTTCACTTTTGGCGCCCTCCGCAGCAAAAAAGACAAACGTCCAGCTTTTGCTGCCACAGCAAAGGTGCCAGCGGGGAAAAGACATGCTGGTCCTCACTGCCTCCTGGAACCCCTTCAAATGCCCCACACAATTTAGCCCTCTCTGCTTTCCTGCCGACACTGTCCTCAAAAGCACTTTTTTTCACTTTTGGCGCCCTCCGCAGCAAAAAAGACAAACGTCCAGCTTTTGCTGCCACAGCAAAGGTGCCAGCGGGGAAAAGTCATGCTGGTCCTCACTGCCTCCTGGAACCCCTTCAAATGCCCCACACAATTTGGCCCTCTCTGCTTTCCTGCCCACTCTATCCTCAAAAGCACCTTTTTTCACTTTTGGTGCCCTCCGCAGCAAAAAAGACAAACGTCCAGCTTTTGCTGCCACAGCAAAGGTGCCAGCGGGGAAAAGTCATGCTGGTCCTCACTGCCTCCTGGAACCCCTTCAAATGCCCCACACAATTTGGCCCTCTCTGCTTTCCTGCCCACTCTATCCTCAAAAGCACCTTTTTTCACTTTTGGCGCCCTCCGCAGCAAAAAAGACAAACGTCCAGCTTTTGCTGCCACAGCAAAGGTGCCAGCGGGGAAAAGTCATGCTGGTCCTCACTGCCTCCTGGAACCCCTTCAAATGCCCCACACAATTTGGCCCTCTCTGCTTTCCTGCCCATTCTATCCTCAAAAGCACCTTTTTTCACTTTTGGCGCCCTCCGCAGCAAAAAAGACAAACGTCCAGCTTTTACTGCCACAGCAAAGGTGCCAGCGGGGAAAAGTCATGCTGGTCCTCACTGCCTCCTGGAACCCCTTCAAATGCCCCACACAATTTGGCCCTCTCTTCTTTCCTGCCCATTCTATCCTCAAAAGCACCTTTTTTCACTTTTGGCGCCCTCCGCAGCAAAAAAGACAAACGTCCAGCTTTTGCTGCCACAGCAAAGGTGCCAGCGGCGAAAAGTCATGCTGGTCCTCACTGCCTCCTGGAACCCCTTCAAATGCCCCACACAATTTGGCCCTCTCTGCTTTCCTGCCCACTCTATCCTCAAAAGCACCTTTTTTCACTTTTGGCGCCCTCCGCAGCAAAAAAGACAAACGTCCAGCTTTTGCTGCCACAGCAAAGGTGCCAGCGGGGAAAAGTCATGCTGGTCCTCACTGCCTCCTGGAACCCCTTCAAATGCCCCACACAATTTGGCCCTCTCTGCTTTCCTGCCCACTCTATCCTCAAAAGCACCTTTTTTCACTTTTGGCGCCCTCCGCAGCAAAAAAGACAAACGTCCAGCTTTTGCTGCCACAGCAAAGGTGCCAGCGGGGAAAAGTCACGCTGGTCCTCACTGCCTCCTGGAACCCCTTCAAATGCCCCACACAATTTGGCCCTCTCTGCTTTCCTGCCGACTCTATCCTCAAAAGCACCTTTTTTCACTTTTGGCGCCCTCTGCAGCAAAAAAGACAAACGTCCAGCTTTTGCTGCCACAGCAAAGGTGCCAGCGGGGAAAAGACATGCTGGTCCTCACTGCCTCCTGGAACCCCTTCAAATGCCCCACACAATTTGGCCCTCTCTGCTTTCCTGCCGACACTATCCTCAAAAGCACCTTTTTTCACTTTTGGCGCCCTCCGCAGCAAAAAAGACAAACGTCCAGCTTTTGCTGCCACAGCAAAGGTGCCAGCGGGGAAAAGACATGCTGGTCCTCTCTGCCTCCTGGAACCCCTTCAAATGCCCCACACAATTTAGCCCTCTCTGCTTTCCTGCCGACACTATCCTCAAAAGCACCTTTTTTCACTTTTGGCGCCCTCCGCAGCAAAAAAGACAAACGTCCAGCTTTTGCTGCCACAGCAAAGGTGCCAGCGGGGAAAAGTCATGCTGGTCCTCACTGCCTCCTGGAACCCCTTCAAATGCCCCACACAATTTGGCCCTCTCTGCTTTCCTGCCCACTCTATCCTCAAAAGCACCTTTTTTCACTTTTGGCGCCCTCTGCAGCAAAAAAGACAAACGTCCAGCTTTTGCTGCCACAGCAAAGGTGCCAGCGGGGAAAAGTCAAGCTGGTCCTCACTGCCTCCTGGAACCCCTTCAAATGCCCCACACAATTTGGCCCTCTCTGCTTTCCTGCCCACTCTATCCTCAAAAGCACCTTTTTTCAATTTTGGCGCCCTCCGCAGCAAAAAAGACAAACGTCCAGCTTTTGCTGCCACAGCAAAGGTGCCAGCGGGGAAAAGTCATGCTGGTCCTCACTGCCTCCTGGAACCCCTTCAAATGCCCCACACAATTTGGCCCTCTCTGCTTTCCTGCCCACTCTATCCTCAAAAGCACCTTTTTTCACTTTTGGCGCCCTCCGCAGCAAAAAAGACAAACGTCCAGCTTTTGCTGCCACAGCAAAGGTGCCAGCGGGGAAAAGTCATGCTGGTCCTCACTGCCTCCTGGAACCCCTTCAAATGCCCCACACAATTTGGCCCTCTCTGCTTTCCTGCCCACTCTATCCTCAAAAGCACCTTTTTTCACTTTTGGCGCCCTCCGCAGCAAAAAAGACAAACGTCCAGCTTTTGCTGCCACAGCAAAGGTGCCAGCGGGGAAAAGTCATGCTGGTCCTCACTGCCTCCTGGAACCCCTTCAAATGCCCCACACAATTTGGCCCTCTCTGCTTTCCTGCCCATTCTATCCTCAAAAGCACCTTTTTTCACTTTTGGCGCCCTCCGCAGCAAAAAAGACAAACGTCCAGCTTTTACTGCCACAGCAAAGGTGCCAGCGGGGAAAAGTCATGCTGGTCCTCACTGCCTCCTGGAACCCCTTCAAATGCCCCACACAATTTGGCCCTCTCTGCTTTCCTGCCCATTCTATCCTCAAAAGCACCTTTTTTCACTTTTGGCGCCCTCCGCAGCAAAAAAGACAAACGTCCAGCTTTTGCTGCCACAGCAAAGGTGCCAGCGGCGAAAAGTCATGCTGGTCCTCACTGCCTCCTGGAACCCCTTCAAATGCCCCACACAATTTGGCCCTCTCTGCTTTCCTGCCCACTCTATCCTCAAAAGCACCTTTTTTCACTTTTGGCGCCCTCCGCAGCAAAAAAGACAAACGTCCAGCTTTTGCTGCCACAGCAAAGGTGCCAGCGGGGAAAAGTCATGCTGGTCCTCACTGCCTCCTGGAACCCCTTCAAATGCCCCACACAATTTGGCCCTCTCTGCTTTCCTGCCCACTCTATCCTCAAAAGCACCTTTTTTCACTTTTGGCGCCCTCCGCAGCAAAAAAGACAAACGTCCAGCTTTTACTGCCACAGCAAAGGTGCCAGCGGGGAAAAGTCATGCTGGTCCTCACTGCCTCCTGGAACCCCTTCAAATGCCCCACACAATTTGGCCCTCTCTGCTTTCCTGCCCATTCTATCCTCAAAAGCACCTTTTTTCACTTTTGGCGCCCTCCGCAGCAAAAAAGACAAACGTCCAGCTTTTGCTGCCACAGCAAAGGTGCCAGCGGCGAAAAGTCATGCTGGTCCTCACTGCCTCCTGGAACCCCTTCAAATGCCCCACACAATTTGGCCCTCTCTGCTTTCCTGCCCACTCTATCCTCAAAAGCACCTTTTTTCACTTTTGGCGCCCTCCGCAGCAAAAAAGACAAACGTCCAGCTTTTGCTGCCACAGCAAAGGTGCCAGCGGGGAAAAGTCACGCTGGTCCTCACTGCCTCCTGGAACCCCTTCAAATGCCCCACACAATTTGGCCCTCTCTGCTTTCCTGCCCACTCTATCCTCAAAAGCACCTTTTTTCACTTTTGGCGCCCTCCGCAGCAAAAAAGACAAACGTCCAGCTTTTGCTGCCACAGCAAAGGTGCCAGCGGGGAAAAGTCACGCTGGTCCTCACTGCCTCCTGGAACCCCTTCAAATGCCCCACACAATTTGGCCCTCTCTGCTTTCCTGCCGACTCTATCCTCAAAAGCACCTTTTTTCACTTTTGGCGCCCTTTGCAGCAAAAAAGACAAACGTCCAGCTTTTGCTGCCACAGCAAAGGTGCCAGCGGGGAAAAGACATGCTGGTCCTCACTGCCTCCTGGAACCCCTTCAAATGCCCCACACAATTTGGCCCTCTCTGCTTTCCTGCCGACACTATCCTCAAAAGCACCTTTTTTCACTTTTGGCGCCCTCCGCAGCAAAAAAGACAAACGTCCAGCTTTTGCTGCCACAGCAAAGGTGCCAGCGGGGAAAAGACATGCTGGTCCTCTCTGCCTCCTGGAACCCCTTCAAATGCCCCACACAATTTAGCCCTCTCTGCTTTCCTGCCGACACTATCCTCAAAAGCACCTTTTTTCACTTTTGGCGCCCTCCGCAGCAAAAAAGACAAACGTCCAGCTTTTGCTGCCACAGCAAAGGTGCCAGCGGGGAAAAGTCATGCTGGTCCTCACTGCCTCCTGGAACCCCTTCAAATGCCCCACACAATTTGGCCCTCTCTGCTTTCCTGCCCACTCTATCCTCAAAAGCACCTTTTTTCACTTTTGGCGCCCTCCGCAGCAAAAAAGACAAACGTCCAGCTTTTGCTGCCACAGCAAAGGGGCCAGCGGGGAAAAGTCACGCTGGTCCTCACTGCCTCCTGGAACCCCTTCAAATGCCCCACACAATTTGGCCCTCTCTGCTTTCCTGCCCACTCTATCCTCAAAAGCACCTTTTTTCAATTTTGGCGCCCTCCGCAGCAAAAAAGACAAACGTCCAGCTTTTGCTGCCACAGCAAAGGTGCCAGCGGGGAAAAGTCATGCTGGTCCTCACTGCCTCCTGGAACCCCTTCAAATGCCCCACACAATTTGGCCCTCTCTGCTTTCCTGCCCACTCTATCCTCAAAAGCACCTTTTTTCACTTTTGGCGCCCTCCGCAGCAAAAAAGACAAACGTCCAGCTTTTGCTGCCACAGCAAAGGTGCCAGCGGGGAAAAGTCATGCTGGTCCTCACTGCCTCCTGGAACCCCTTCAAATGCCCCACACAATTTGGCCCTCTCTGCTTTCCTGCCCACTCTATCCTCAAAAGCACCTTTTTTCACTTTTGGCGCCCTCCGCAGCAAAAAAGACAAACGTCCAGCTTTTGCTGCCACAGCAAAGGTGCCAGCGGGGAAAAGTCATGCTGGTCCTCACTGCCTCCTGGAACCCCTTCAAATGCCCCACACAATTTGGCCCTCTCTGCTTTCCTGCCCACTCTATCCTCAAAAGCACCTTTTTTCACTTTTGGCGCCCTCCGCAGCAAAAAAGACAAACGTCCAGCTTTTGCTGCCACAGCAAAGGTGCCAGCGGGGAAAAGTCATGCTGGTCCTCACTGCCTCCTGGAACCCCTTCAAATGCCCCACACAATTTGGCCCTCTCTGCTTTCCTGCCCATTCTATCCTCAAAATCACCTTTTTTCACTTTTGGCGCCCTCCGCAGCAAAAAAGACAAACGTCCAGCTTTTGCTGCCACAGCAAAGGTGCCAGCGGGGAAAAGTCATGCTGGTCCTCACTGCCTCCTGGAACCCCTTCAAATGCCCCACACAATTTGGCCCTCTCTGCTTTCCTGCCCATTCTTTCCTCAAAAGCACCTTTTTTCACTTTTGGCACCCTCCGCAGCAAAAAAGACAAACGTCCAGCTTTTGCTGCCACAGCAAAGGTGCCAGCAGGGAAAAGTCATGCTGGTCCTCACTGCCTCCTGGAACCCCTTCAAATGCCCCACACAATTTGGCCCTCTCTGCTTTCCTGCCCACTCTATCCTCAAAAGCACCTTTTTTCACTTTTGGCGCCCTCCGCAGCAAAAAAGACAAACGTTTAGCTTTTGCTGCCACAGCAAAGGTGCCAGCGGGGAAAAGTCATGCTGGTCCTCACTGCCTCCTGGAACCCCTTCAAATGCCCCACACAATTTGGCCCTCTCTGCTTTCCTGCCCACTCTATCCTCAAAAGCACCTTTTTTCACTTTTGGCGCCCTCCGCAGCAAAAAAGACAAACGTCCAGCTTTTGCTGCCACAGCAAAGGGGCCAGCGGGGAAAAGTCACGCTGGTCCTCACTGCCTCCTGGAACCCCTTCAAATGCCCCACACAATTTGGCCCTCTCTGCTTTCCTGCCGACTCTATCCTCAAAAGCACCTTTTTTCACTTTTGGCGCCCTCTGCAGCAAAAAAGACAAACGTCCAGCTTTTGCTGCCACAGCAAAGGGGCCAGCGGGGAAAAGTCACGCTGGTCCTCACTGCCTCCTGGAACCCCTTCAAATGCCCCACACAATTTGGCCCTCTCTGCTTTCCTGCCCACTCTATCCTCAAAAGCACTTTTTTTCACTTTTGGCGCCCTCCGCAGCAAAAAAGACAAACGTCCAGCTTTTGCTGCCACAGCAAAGGGGCCAGCGGGGAAAAGTCATGCTGGTCTTCACTGCCTCCTGGAACCCCTTCAAATGCCCCACACAATTTGGCCCTCTCTGCTTTCCTGCCGACACTATCCTCAAAAGCACCTTTTTTCACTTTTGGCGCCCTCCGCAGCAAAAAAGACAAACGTCCAGCTTTTGCTGCCACAGCAAAGGTGCCAGCGGGGAAAAGTCATGCTGGTCCTCACTGCCTCCTGGAACCCTTTCAAATGCCCCACACAATTTGGCCCTCTCTGCTTTCCTGCCCACTCTATCCTCAAAAGCACCTTCTTTCACTTTTGGCGCCCTCCGCAGCAAAAAAGACAAACGTCCAGCTTTTGCTGCCACAGCAAAGGTGCCAGCGGGGAAAAGTCATGCTGGTCCTCACTGCCTCCTGGAACCCCTTCAAATGCCCCACACAATTTGGCCCTCTCTGCTTTCCTGCCCACTCTATCCTCAAAAGCACCTTTTTTCACTTTTGGCGCCCTCCGCAGCAAAAAAGACAAACGTCCAGCTTTTGCTGCCACAGCAAAGGTGCCAGCGGGGAAAAGTCATGCTGGTCCTCACTGCCTCCTGGAACCCCTTCAAATGCCCTACACAATTTGGCCCTCTCTGCTTTCCTGCCCATTCTATCCTCAAAATCACCTTTTTTCACTTTTGGCGCCCTCCGCAGCAAAAAAGACAAACGTCCAGCTTTTGCTGCCACAGCAAAGGTGCCAGCGGGGAAAAGTCATGCTGGTCCTCACTGCCTCCTGGAACCCCTTCAAATGCCCCACACAATTTGGCCCTCTCTGCTTTCCTGCCCATTCTTTCCTCAAAAGCACCTTTTTTCACTTTTGGCACCCTCCGCAGCAAAAAAGACAAACGTCCAGCTTTTGCTGCCACAGCAAAGGTGCCAGCGGGGAAAAGTCATGCTGGTCCTCACTGCCTCCTGGAACCCCTTCAAATGCCCCACACAATTTGGCCCTCTCTGCTTTCCTGCCCACTCTATCCTCAAAAGCACCTTTTTTCACTTTTGGCGCCCTCCGCAGCAAAAAAGACAAACGTTTAGCTTTTGCTGCCACAGCAAAGGGGCCAGCGGGGAAAAGTCATGCTGGTCCTCACTGCCTCCTGGAACCCCTTCAAATGCCCCACACAATTTGGCCCTCTCTGCTTTCCTGCCCACTCTATCCTCAAAAGCACCTTTTTTCACTTTTGGCGCCCTCTGCAGCAAAAAAGACAAACGTCCAGCTTTTGCTGCCACAGCAAAGAGGACAGCGGGGAAAAGTCACGCTGGTCCTCACTGCCTCCTGGAACCCCTTCAAATGCCCCACACAATTTGGCCCTCTCTGCTTTCCTGCCGACTCTATCCTCAAAAGCACCTTTTTTCACTTTTGGCGCCCTCTGCAGCAAAAAAGACAAACGTCCAGCTTTTGCTGCCACAGCAAAGGTGCCAGCGGGGAAAAGACATGCTGGTCCTCACTGCCTCCTGGAACCCCTTCAAATGCCCCACACAATTTGGCCCTCTCTGCTTTCCTGCCGACACTATCCTCAAAAGCACCTTTTTTCACTTTTGGCGCCCTCCGCAGCAAAAAAGACAAACGTCCAGCTTTTGCTGCCACAGCAAAGGTGCCAGCGGGGAAAAGTCACGCTGGTCCTCACTGCCTCCTGGAACCCCTTCAAATGCCCCACACAATTTGGCCCTCTCTGCTTTCCTGCCCACTCTATCCTCAAAAGCACCTTTTTTCAATTTTAACGCCCTCCGCAGCAAAAAAGACAAACGTCCAGCTTTTGCTGCCACAGCAAAGGGGCCAGCGGGGAAAAGTCATGCTGGTCCTCACTGCCTCCTGGAACCCCTTCAAATGCCCCACACAATTTGGCCCTCTCTGCTTTCCTGCCGACACTATCCTCAAAAGCACCTTTTTTCACTTTTGGCGCCCTCTGCAGCAAAAAAGACAAACGTCCAGCTTTTGCTGCCACAGCAAAGGTGCCAGCGGGGAAAAGACATGCTGGTCCTCTCTGCCTCCTGGAACCCCTTCAAATGCCCCACACAATTTAGCCCTCTCTGCTTTCCTGCCGACACTATCCTCAAAAGCACCTTTTTTCACTTTTGGCGCCCTCTGCAGCAAAAAAGACAAACGTCCATCTTTTCCTGCCACAGCAAAGGTGCCAGCGGTGAAAAGTCATGCTGGTCCTCACTGCCTCCTGGAACCCCTTCAAATGCCCCACACAATTTGGCCCTCTCTGCTTTCCTGCCCACTCTATCCTCAAAAGCACCTTTTTTCACTTTTGGCGCCCTCCGCAGCAAAAAAGACAAACGTCCAGCTTTTGCTGCCACAGCAAAGGTGCCAGCGGGGAAAAGTCACGCTGGTCCTCACTGCCTCCTGGAACCCCTTCAAATGCCCCACACAATTTGGCCCTCTCTGCTTTCCTGCCGACTCTATCCTCAAAAGCACCTTTTTTCACTTTTGGCGCCCTCCGCAGCAAAAAAGACAAACGTCCAGCTTTTGCTGCCACAGCAAAGGTGCCAGCGGGGAAAAGTCAAGCTGGTCCTCACTGCCTCCTGGAACCCCTTCAAATGCCCCACACAATTTGGCCCTCTCTGCTTTCCTGCCCACTCTATCCTCAAAAGCACCTTTTTTCACTTCTGGCGCCCTCCGCAGCAAAAAAGACAAACGTCCAGCTTTTGCTGCCACAGCAAAGGTGCCAGCGAAGAAAAGTCATGCTGGTCCTCACTGCCTCCTGGAACCCCTTCAAATGCCCCACACAATTTGGCCCTCTCTGCTTTCCTGCCCACTCTATCCTCAAAAGCACCTTTTTTCACTTTTGGCGCCCTCCGCAGCAAAAAAGACAAACGTCCAGCTTTTGCTGCCACAGCAAAGGTGCCAGCGGGGAAAAGTCATGCTGGTCCTCACTGCCTCCTGGAACCCCTTCAAATGCCCCACACAATTTGGCCCTCTCTTCTTTCCTGCCGACTCTAGCCTCAAAAGCACCTTTTTTCAATTTTGGCGCCCTCCGCAGCAAAAAAGACAAACGTCCATCTTTTGCTGCCACAGCAAAGGTGCCAGCGGGGAAAAGTCATGCTGGTCCTCACTGCCTCCTGGAACCCCTTCAAATGCCCCACACAATTTGGCCCTCTCTGCTTTCCTGCCCACTCTATCCTCAAAAGCACCTTTTTTCACTTTTGGCGCCCTCCGCAGCAAAAAAGACAAACGTCCAGCTTTTGCTGCCACAGCAAAGGTGCCAGCGGGGAAAAGTCATGCTGGTCCTCACTGCCTCCTGGAACCCCTTCAAATGCCCCACACAATTTGGCCCTCTCTGCTTTCCTGCCCACTCTATCCTCAAAAGCACCTTTTTTCACTTTTGGCGCCCTCCGCAGCAAAAAAGACAAACGTCCAGCTTTTGCTGCCACAGCAAAGGTGCCAGCGGGGAAAAGTCATGCTGGTCCTCACTGCCTCCTGGAACCCCTTCAAATGCCCCACACAATTTGGCCCTCTCTGCTTTCCTGCCCACTCTATCCTCAAAAGCACCTTTTTTCACTTTTGGCGCCCTCCGCAGCAAAAAAGACAAACGTCCAGCTTTTGCTGCCACAGCAAAGGGGCCAGCGGGGAAAAGTCATGCTGGTCCTCACTGCCTCCTGGAACCCCTTCAAATGCCCTACACAATTTGGCCCTCTCTGCTTTCCTGCCCATTCTATCCTCAAAATCACCTTTTTTCACTTTTGGCGCCCTCCGCAGCAAAAAAGACAAACGTCCAGCTTTTGCTGCCACAGCAAAGGTGCCAGCGGGGAAAAGTCATGCTGGTCCTCACTGCCTCCTGGAACCCCTTCAAATGCCCCACACAATTTGGCCCTCTCTGCTTTCCTGCCCATTCTTTCCTCAAAAGCACCTTTTTTCACTTTTGGCACCCTCCGCAGCAAAAAAGACAAACGTCCAGCTTTTGCTGCCACAGCAAAGGTGCCAGCGGGGAAAAGTCATGCTGGTCCTCACTGCCTCCTGGAACCCCTTCAAATGCCCCACACAATTTGGCCCTCTCTGCTTTCCTGCCCACTCTATCCTCAAAAGCACCTTTTTTCACTTTTGGCGCCCTCCGCAGCAAAAAAGACAAACGTTTAGCTTTTGCTGCCACAGCAAAGGGGCCAGCGGGGAAAAGTCATGCTGGTCCTCACTGCCTCCTGGAACCCCTTCAAATGCCCCACACAATTTGGCCCTCTCTGCTTTCCTGCCCACTCTATCCTCAAAAGCACCTTTTTTCACTTTTGGCGCCCTCTGCAGCAAAAAAGACAAACGTCCAGCTTTTGCTGCCACAGCAAAGGTGCCAGCGGGGAAAAGTCACGCTGGTCCTCACTGCCTCCTGGAACCCCTTCAAATGCCCCACACAATTTGGCCCTCTCTGCTTTCCTGCCGACACTATCCTCAAAAGCACCTTTTTTCACTTTTGGCGCCCTCCGCAGCAAAAAAGACAAACGTCCAGCTTTTGCTGCCACAGCAAAGGGGCCAGCGGGGAAAAGTCACGCTGGTCCTCACTGCCTCCTGGAACCCCTTCAAATGCCCCACACAATTTGGCCCTCTCTGCTTTCCTGCCCACTCTATCCTCAAAAGCACCTTTTTTCAATTTTAACGCCCTCCGCAGCAAAAAAGACAAACGTCCAGCTTTTGCTGCCACAGCAAAGGGGCCAGCGGGGAAAAGTCATGCTGGTCCTCACTGCCTCCTGGAACCCCTTCAAATGCCCCACACAATTTGGCCCTCTCTGCTTTCCTGCCGACACTATCCTCAAAAGCACCTTTTTTCACTTTTGGCGCCCTCTGCAGCAAAAAAGACAAACGTCCAGCTTTTGCTGCCACAGCAAAGGTGCCAGCGGGGAAAAGACATGCTGGTCCTCTCTGCCTCCTGGAACCCCTTCAAATGCCCCACACAATTTAGCCCTCTCTGCTTTCCTGCCGACACTATCCTCAAAAGCACCTTTTTTCACTTTTGGCGCCCTCTGCAGCAAAAAAGACAAACGTCCATCTTTTCCTGCCACAGCAAAGGTGCCAGCGGTGAAAAGTCATGCTGGTCCTCACTGCCTCCTGGAACCCCTTCAAATGCCCCACACAATTTGGCCCTCTCTGCTTTCCTGCCCACTCTATCCTCAAAAGCACCTTTTTTCACTTTTGGCGCCCTCCGCAGCAAAAAAGACAAACGTCCAGCTTTTGCTGCCACAGCAAAGGTGCCAGCGGGGAAAAGTCACGCTGGTCCTCACTGCCTCCTGGAACCCCTTCAAATGCCCCACACAATTTGGCCCTCTCTGCTTTCCTGCCGACTCTATCCTCAAAAGCACCTTTTTTCACTTTTGGCGCCCTCCGCAGCAAAAAAGACAAACGTCCAGCTTTTGCTGCCACAGCAAAGGTGCCAGCGGGGAAAAGTCAAGCTGGTCCTCACTGCCTCCTGGAACCCCTTCAAATGCCCCACACAATTTGGCCCTCTCTGCTTTCCTGCCCACTCTATCCTCAAAAGCACCTTTTTTCACTTCTGGCGCCCTCCGCAGCAAAAAAGACAAACGTCCAGCTTTTGCTGCCACAGCAAAGGTGCCAGCGGGGAAAAGTCATGCTGGTCCTCACTGCCTCCTGGAACCCCTTCAAATGCCCCACACAATTTGGCCCTCTCTGCTTTCCTGCCCACTCTATCCTCAAAAGCACCTTTTTTCACTTTTGGCGCCCTCCGCAGCAAAAAAGACAAACGTCCAGGTTTTGCTGCCACAGCAAAGGTGCCAGCGGGGAAAAGTCATGCTGGTCCTCACTGCCTCCTGGAACCCCTTCAAATGCCCCACACAATTTGGCCCTCTCTTCTTTCCTGCCGACTCTAGCCTCAAAAGCACCTTTTTTCAATTTTGGCGCCCTCCGCAGCAAAAAAGACAAACGTCCATCTTTTGCTGCCACAGCAAAGGTGCCAGCGGGGAAAAGTCATGCTGGTCCTCACTGCCTCCTGGAACCCCTTCAAATGCCCCACACAATTTGGCCCTCTCTGCTTTCCTGCCCACTCTATCCTCAAAAGCACCTTTTTTCACTTTTGGCGCCCTCCGCAGCAAAAAAGACAAACGTCCAGCTTTTGCTGCCACAGCAAAGGTGCCAGCGGGGAAAAGTCATGCTGGTCCTCACTGCCTCCTGGAACCCCTTCAAATGCCCCACACAATTTGGCCCTCTCTGCTTTCCTGCCCACTCTATCCTCAAAAGCACCTTTTTTCACTTTTGGCGCCCTCCGCAGCAAAAAAGACAAACGTCCAGCTTTTGCTGCCACAGCAAAGGTGCCAGCGGGGAAAAGTCATGCTGGTCCTCACTGCCTCCTGGAACCCCTTCAAATGCCCCACACAATTTGGCCCTCTCTGCTTTCCTGCCCACTCTATCCTCAAAAGCACCTTTTTTCACTTTTGGCGCCCTCCGCAGCAAAAAAGACAAACGTCCAGCTTTTGCTGCCACAGCAAAGGGGCCAGCGGGGAAAAGTCACGCTGGTCCTCACTGCCTCCTGGAACCCCTTCAAATGCCCCACACAATTTGGCCCTCTCTGCTTTCCTGCCCACTCTATCCTCAAAAGCACCTTTTTTCAATTTTAACGCCCTCCGCAGCAAAAAAGACAAACGTCCAGCTTTTGCTGCCACAGCAAAGGGGCCAGCGGGGAAAAGTCATGCTGGTCCTCACTGCCTCCTGGAACCCCTTCAAATGCCCCACACAATTTGGCCCTCTCTGCTTTCCTGCCGACACTATCCTCAAAAGCACCTTTTTTCACTTTTGGCGCCCTCTGCAGCAAAAAAGACAAACGTCCAGCTTTTGCTGCCACAGCAAAGGTGCCAGCGGGGAAAAGACATGCTGGTCCTCTCTGCCTCCTGGAACCCCTTCAAATGCCCCACACAATTTAGCCCTCTCTGCTTTCCTGCCGACACTATCCTCAAAAGCACCTTTTTTCACTTTTGGCGCCCTCTGCAGCAAAAAAGACAAACGTCCATCTTTTCCTGCCACAGCAAAGGTGCCAGCGGTGAAAAGTCATGCTGGTCCTCACTGCCTCCTGGAACCCCTTCAAATGCCCCACACAATTTGGCCCTCTCTGCTTTCCTGCCCACTCTATCCTCAAAAGCACCTTTTTTCACTTTTGGCGCCCTCCGCAGCAAAAAAGACAAACGTCCAGCTTTTGCTGCCACAGCAAAGGTGCCAGCGGGGAAAAGTCACGCTGGTCCTCACTGCCTCCTGGAACCCCTTCAAATGCCCCACACAATTTGGCCCTCTCTGCTTTCCTGCCGACTCTATCCTCAAAAGCACCTTTTTTCACTTTTGGCGCCCTCCGCAGCAAAAAAGACAAACGTCCAGCTTTTGCTGCCACAGCAAAGGTGCCAGCGGGGAAAAGTCAAGCTGGTCCTCACTGCCTCCTGGAACCCCTTCAAATGCCCCACACAATTTGGCCCTCTCTGCTTTCCTGCCCACTCTATCCTCAAAAGCACCTTTTTTCACTTCTGGCGCCCTCCGCAGCAAAAAAGACAAACGTCCAGCTTTTGCTGCCACAGCAAAGGTGCCAGCGGGGAAAAGTCATGCTGGTCCTCACTGCCTCCTGGAACCCCTTCAAATGCCCCACACAATTTGGCCCTCTCTGCTTTCCTGCCCACTCTATCCTCAAAAGCACCTTTTTTCACTTTTGGCGCCCTCCGCAGCAAAAAAGACAAACGTCCAGGTTTTGCTGCCACAGCAAAGGTGCCAGCGGGGAAAAGTCATGCTGGTCCTCACTGCCTCCTGGAACCCCTTCAAATGCCCCACACAATTTGGCCCTCTCTTCTTTCCTGCCGACTCTAGCCTCAAAAGCACCTTTTTTCAATTTTGGCGCCCTCCGCAGCAAAAAAGACAAACGTCCATCTTTTGCTGCCACAGCAAAGGTGCCAGCGGGGAAAAGTCATGCTGGTCCTCACTGCCTCCTGGAACCCCTTCAAATGCCCCACACAATTTGGCCCTCTCTGCTTTCCTGCCCACTCTATCCTCAAAAGCACCTTTTTTCACTTTTGGCGCCCTCCGCAGCAAAAAAGACAAACGTCCAGCTTTTGCTGCCACAGCAAAGGTGCCAGCGGGGAAAAGTCATGCTGGTCCTCACTGCCTCCTGGAACCCCTTCAAATGCCCCACACAATTTGGCCCTCTCTGCTTTCCTGCCCACTCTATCCTCAAAAGCACCTTTTTTCACTTTTGGCGCCCTCCGCAGCAAAAAAGACAAACGTCCAGCTTTTGCTGCCACAGCAAAGGTGCCAGCGGGGAAAAGTCATGCTGGTCCTCACTGCCTCCTGGAACCCCTTCAAATGCCCCACACAATTTGGCCCTCTCTGCTTTCCTGCCCACTCTATCCTCAAAAGCACCTTTTTTCACTTTTGGCGCCCTCCGCAGCAAAAAAGACAAACGTCCAGCTTTTGCTGCCACAGCAAAGGTGCCAGCGGGGAAAAGTCATGCTGGTCCTCACTGCCTCCTGGAACCCCTTCAAATGCCCCACACAATTTGGCCCTCTCTGCTTTCCTGCCGACTCTATCCTCAAAAGCACCTTTTTTCACTTTTGGCGCCCTCCGCAGCAAAAAAGACAAACGTCCAGCTTTTGCTGCCACAGCAAAGGTGCCAGCGGGGAAAAGTCATGCTGGTCCTCACTGCCTCCTGGAACCCCTTCAAATGCCCCACACAATTTGGCCCTCTCTGCTTTCCTGCCCACTCTATCCTCAAAAGCACCTTTTTTCACTTTTGGCGCCCTCCGCAGCAAAAAAGACAAACGTCCAGCTTTTGCTGCCACAGCAAAGGTGCCAGCGGGGAAAACTCACGCTGGTCCTCACTGCCTCCTGGAACCCCTTCAAATGCCCCACACAATTTGGCCCTCTCTGCTTTCCTGCCCACTCTATCCTCAAAAGCACCTTTTTTCACTTTTGGCGCCCTCCGCAGCAAAAAAGACAAACGTCCAGCTTTTGCTGCCACAGCAAAGGTGCCAGCGGGGAAAAGACATGCTGGTCCTCACTGCCTCCTGGAACCCCTTCAAATGCCCCACACAATTTGGCCCTCTCTCCTTCCTGCCGACACTATCCTCAAAAGCACCTTTTTTCACTTTTGGCGCCCTCCGCAGCAAAAAAGACAAACGTCCAGCTTTTGCTGCCACAGCAAAGGTGCCAGCGGGGAAAAGTCATGCTGGTCCTCACTGCCTCCTGGAACCCCTTCAAATGCCCCACACAATTTGGCCCTCTCTGCTTTCCTGCCCACTCTATCCTCAAAAGCACCTTTTTTCACTTTTGGCGCCCTCCGCAGCAAAAAAGACAAACGTCCAGCTTTTGCTGCCACAGCAAAGGGGCCAGCGGGGAAAAGTCACGCTGGTCCTCACTGCCTCCTGGAACCCCTTCAAATGCCCCACACAATTTGGCCCTCTCTGCTTTCCTGCCGACTCTATCCTCAAAAGCACCGTTTTTCACTTTTGGCGCCCTCTGCAGCAAAAAAGACAAACGTCCAGCTTTTGCTGCCACAGCAAAGGGGCCAGCGGGGAAAAGTCACGCTGGTCCTCACTGCCTCCTGGAACCCCTTCAAATGCCCCACACAATTTGGCCCTCTCTGCTTTCCTGCCCACTCTATCCTCAAAAGCACCTATTTTCACTTTTAACGCCCTCCGCAGCAAAAAAGACAAACGTCCAGCTTTTGCTGCCACAGCAAAGGGGCCAGCGGGGAAAAGTCATGCTGGTCCTCACTGCCTCCTGGAACCCCTTCAAATGCCCCACACAATTTGGCCCTCTCTGCTTTCCTGCCGACACTATCCTCAAAAGCACCTTTTTTCACTTTTGGCGCCCTCCGCAGCAAAAAAGACAAACGTCCAGCTTTTGCTGCCACAGCAAAGGTGCCAGCGGGGAAAAGTCATGCTGGTCCTCACTGCCTCCTGGAACCCCTTCAAATGCCCCACACAATTTGGCCCTCTCTGCTTTCCTGCCCACTCTATCCTCAAAAGCACCTTCTTTCACTTTTGGCGCCCTCCGCAGCAAAAAAGACAAACGTCCAGCTTTTGCTGCCACAGCAAAGGTGCCAGCGGGGAAAAGTCATGCTGGTCCTCACTGCCTCCTGGAACCCCTTCAAATGCCCCACACAATTTGGCCCTCTCTGCTTTCCTGCCCACTCTATCCTCAAAAGCACCTTTTTTCACTTTTGGCGCCCTCCGCAGCAAAAAAGACAAACGTCCAGCTTTTGCTGCCACAGCAAAGGTGCCAGCGGGGAAAAGTCATGCTGGTCCTCACTGCCTCCTGGAACCCCTTCAAATGCCCTACACAATTTGGCCCTCTCTGCTTTCCTGCCCATTCTATCCTCAAAATCACCTTTTTTCACTTTTGGCGCCCTCCGCAGCAAAAAAGACAAACGTCCAGCTTTTGCTGCCACAGCAAAGGTGCCAGCGGGGAAAAGTCATGCTGGTCCTCACTGCCTCCTGGAACCCCTTCAAATGCCCCACACAATTTGGCCCTCTCTGCTTTCCTGCCCATTCTTTCCTCAAAAGCACCTTTTTTCACTTTTGGCGCCCTCCGCAGCAAAAAAGACAAACGTCCAGCTTTTGCTGCCACAGCAAAGGTGCCAGCGGGGAAAAGTCATGCTGGTCCTCACTGCCTCCTGGAACCCCTTCAAATGCCCCACACAATTTGGCCCTCTCTGCTTTCCTGCCCACTCTATCCTCAAAAGCACCTTTTTTCACTTTTGGCGCCCTCTGCAGCAAAAAAGACAAACGTCCAGCTTTTGCTGCCACAGCAAAGAGGACAGCGGGGAAAAGTCACGCTGGTCCTCACTGCCTCCTGGAACCCCTTCAAATGCCCCACACAATTTGGCCCTCTCTGCTTTCCTGCCGACTCTATCCTCAAAAGCACCTTTTTTCACTTTTGGCGCCCTCCGCAGCAAAAAAGACAAACGTCCAGCTTTTGCTGCCACAGCAAAGGTGCCAGCGGGGAAAAGACATGCTGGTCCTCACTGCCTCCTGGAACCCCTTCAAATGCCCCACACAATTTGGCCCTCTCTGCTTTCCTGCCGACACTATCCTCAAAAGCACCTTTTTTCACTTTTGGCGCCCTCCGCAGCAAAAAAGACAAACGTCCAGCTTTTGCTGCCACAGCAAAGGGGCCAGCGGGGAAAAGTCACGCTGGTCCTCACTGCCTCCTGGAACCCCTTCAAATGCCCCACACAATTTGGCCCTCTCTGCTTTCCTGCCCACTCTATCCTCAAAAGCACCTTTTTTCACTTTTAACGCCCTCCGCAGCAAAAAAGACAAACGTCCAGCTTTTGCTGCCACAGCAAAGGGGCCAGCGGGGAAAAGTCATGCTGGTCCTCACTGCCTCCTGGAACCCCTTCAAATGCCCCACACAATTTGGCCCTCTCTGCTTTCCTGCCGACACTATCCTCAAAAGCACCTTTTTTCACTTTTGGCGCCCTCCGCAGCAAAAAAGACAAACGTCCAGCTTTTGCTGCCACAGCAAAGGTGCCAGCGGGGAAAAGACATGCTGGTCCTCTCTGCCTACTGGAACCCCTTCAAATGCCCCACACAATTTAGCCCTCTCTGCTTTCCTGCCGACACTATCCTCAAAAGCACCTTTTTTCACTTTTTGCGCCCTCTGCAGCAAAAAAGACAAACGTCCATCTTTTCCTGCCACAGCAAAGGTGCCAGCGGGGAAAAGTCATGCTGGTCCTCACTGCCTCCTGGAACCCCTTCAAATGCCCCACACAATTTGGCCCTCTCTGCTTTCCTGCCCACTCTATCCTCAAAAGCACCTTTTTTCACTTTTGGCGCCCTCCGCAGCAAAAAAGACAAACGTCCAGCTTTTGCTGCCACAGCAAAGGTGCCAGCGGGGAAAAGTCACGCTGGTCCTCACTGCCTCCTGGAACCCCTTCAAATGCCCCACACAATTTGGCCCTCTGCTTTCCTGCCGACTCTATCCTCAAAAGCACCTTTTTTCACTTTTGGCGCCCTCCGCAGCAAAAAAGACAAACGTCCAGCTTTTGCTGCCACAGCAAAGGTGCCAGCGGGGAAAAGTTAAGCTGGTCCTCACTGCCTCCTGGAACCCCTTCAAATGCCCCACACAATTTGGCCCTCTCTGCTTTCCTGCCCACTCTATCCTCAAAAGCACCTTTTTTCACTTCTGGCGCCCTCCGCAGCAAAAAAGACAAACGTCCAGCTTTTGCTGCCACAGCAAAGGTGCCAGCGGGGAAAAGTCATGCTGGTCCTCACTGCCTCCTGGAACCCCTTCAAATGCCCCACACAATTTGGCCCTCTCTGCTTTCCTGCCCACTCTATCCTCAAAAGCACCTTTTTTCACTTTTGGCGCCCTCCGCAGCAAAAAAGACAAACGTCCAGCTTTTGCTGCCACAGCAAAGGTGCCAGCGGGGAAAAGTCATGCTGGTCCTCACTGCCTCCTGGAACCCCTTCAAATGTCCCACACAATTTGGCCCTCTCTTCTTTCCTGCCGACTCTAGCCTCAAAAGCACCTTTTTTCACTTTTGGCGCCCTCCGCAGCAAAAAAGACAAACGTCCATCTTTTGCTGCCACAGCAAAGGTGCCAGCGGGGAAAAGTCATGCTGGTCCTCACTGCCTCCTGGAACCCCTTCAAATGCCCCACACAATTTGGCCCTCTCTGCTTTCCTGCCCACTCTATCCTCAAAAGCACCTTTTTTCACTTTTGGCGCCCTCCGCAGCAAAAAAGACAAACGTCCAGCTTTTGCTGCCACAGCAAAGGTGCCAGCGGGGAAAAGTCATGCTGGTCCTCACTGCCTCCTGGAACCCCTTCAAATGCCCCACACAATTTGGCCCTCTCTGCTTTCCTGCCCACTCTATCCTCAAAAGCACCTTTTTTCACTTTTGGCGCCCTCCGCAGCAAAAAAGACAAACGTCCAGCTTTTGCTGCCACAGCAAAGGTGCCAGCGGGGAAAAGTCATGCTGGTCCTCACTGCCTCCTGGAACCCCTTCAAATGCCCCACACAATTTGGCCCTCTCTGCTTTCCTGCCCACTCTATCCTCAAAAGCACCTTTTTTCACTTTTGGCGCCCTCCGCAGCAAAAAAGACAAACGTCCAGCTTTTGCTGCCACAGCAAAGGTGCCAGCGGGGAAAAGTCATGCTGGTCCTCACTGCCTCCTGGAACCCCTTCAAATGCCCCACACAATTTGGCCCTCTCTGCTTTCCTGCCCACTCTATCCTCAAAAGCACCTTTTTTCACTTTTGGCGCCCTCCGCAGCAAAAAAGACAAACGTCCAGCTTTTGCTGCCACAGCAAAGGGGCCAGCGGGGAAAAGTCACGCTGGTCCTCACTGCCTCCTGGAACCCCTTCAAATGCCCCACACAATTTGGCCCTCTCTGCTTTCCTGCCCACTCTATCCTCAAAAGCACCTTTTTTCACTTTTGGCGCCCTCCGCAGCAAAAAAGACAAACGTCCAGCTTTTGCTGCCACAGCAAAGGTGCCAGCGGGGAAAAGTCACGCTGGTCCTCACTGCCTCCTGGAACCCCTTCAAATGCCCCACACAATTTGGCCCTCTCTGCTTTCCTGCCGACTCTATCCTCAAAAGCACCTTTTTTCACTTTTGGCGCCCTCCGCAGCAAAAAAGACAAACGTCCAGCTTTTGCTGCCACAGCAAAGGTGCCAGCGGGGAAAAGACATGCTGGTCCTCACTGCCTCCTGGAACCCCTTCAAATGCCCCACACAATTTGGCCCTCTCTCCTTCCTGCCGACACTATCCTCAAAAGCACCTTTTTTCACTTTTGGCGCCCTCCGCAGCAAAAAAGACAAACGTCCAGCTTTTGCTGCCACAGCAAAGGGGCCAGCGGGGAAAAGTCACGCTGGTCCTCACTGCCTTCTGGAACCCCTTCAAATGCCCCACACAATTTGGCCCTCTCTGCTTTCCTGCCCACTCTATCCTCAAAAGCACCTTTTTTCACTTTTGGCGCCCTCCGCAGCAAAAAAGACAAACGTCCAGCTTTTGCTGCCACAGCAAAGGTGCCAGCGGGGAAAAGTCATGCTGGTCCTCACTGCCTCCTGGAACCCCTTCAAATGCCCCACACAATTTGGCCCTCTCTGCTTTCCTGCCGACACTATCCTCAAAAGCACCTTTTTTCACTTTTGGCGCCCTCCGCAGCAAAAAAGACAAACGTCCAGCTTTTGCTGCCACAGCAAAGGTGCCAGCGGGGAAAAGTCATGCTGCTCCTCACTGCCTCCTGGAACCCCTTCAAATGCCCCACACAATTTAGCCCTCTCTGCTTTCCTGCCCACTCTATCCTCAAAAGCACCTTTTTTCACTTTTGGCGCCCTCCGCAGCAAAAAAGACAAACGTCCAGCTTTTGCTGCCACAGCAAAGGTGCCAGCGGGGAAAAGTCATGCTGGTCCTCACTGCCTCCTGGAACCCCTTCAAATGCCCCACACAATTTGGCCCTCTCTGCTTTCCTGCCCACTCTATCCTCAAAAGCACCTTTTTTCACTTTTGGCGCCCTCCGCAGCAAAAAAGACAAACGTCCAGCTTTTGCTGCCACAGCAAAGGTGCCAGCGGGGAAAAGACATGCTGGTCCTCACTGCCTCCTGGAACCCCTTCAAATGCCCCACACAATTTAGCCCTCTCTGCTTTCCTGCCCACTCTATCCTCAAAAGCACCTTTTTTCACTTTTGGCGCCCTCCGCAGCAAAAAAGACAAACTTCCAGCTTTTGCTGCCACAGCAAAGTAGCCAGCGGGGAAAAGTCATGCTGGTCCTCACTGCCTCCTGGAACCCCTTCAAATGCCCCACACAATTTGGCCCTCTCTGCTTTCCTGCCCACTCTATCCTCAAAAGCACCTTTTTTCACTTTTGGCGCCCTCCGCAGCAAAAAAGACAAACGTCCAGCTTTTGCTGCCACAGCAAAGGTGCCAGCGGGGAAAAGTCATGCTGGTCCTCACTGCCTCCTGGAACCCCTTCAAATGCCCCACACAATTTGGCCCTCTCTGCTTTCCTGCCCACTCTATCCTCAAAAGCACCTTTTTTCACTTTTGGCGCCCTCCGCAGCAAAAAATACAAACGTCCAGCTTTTGCTGCCACAGCAAAGGTGCCAGCGGGGAAAAGTCATGCTGGTCCTCACTGCCTCCTGGAACCCTTTCAAATGCCCCACACAATTTGGCCCTCTCTGCTTTCCTGCCCACTCTATCCTAAAAAGAATCTTTTTTCACTTTTGGCGCCCTCCGCAGCAAAAAAGACAAACGTCCAGCTTTTGCTGCCACAGCAAAGGTGCCAGCGGGGAAAAGTCATGCTGGTCCTCACTGCCTCCTGGAACCCCTTCAAATGCCCCACACAATTTGGCCCTCTCTGCTTTCCTGCCCACTCTATCCTCAAAAGCACCTTTTTTCACTTCTGGCGCCCTCCGCAGCAAAAAAGACAAACGTCCAGCTTTTGCTGCCACAGCAAAGGTGCCAGCGGGGAAAAGTCATGCTGGTCCTCACTGCCTCCTGGAACCCCTTCAAATGCCCCACACAATTTGGCCCTCTCTGCTTTCCTGCCGACTCTATCCTCAAAAGCACCTTTTTTCACTTTTGGTGCCCTCCGCAGCAAAAAAGACAAACGTCCAGCTTTTGCTGCCACAGCAAAGGTGCCAGCGGGGAAAAGTCATGCTGGTCCTCACTGCCTCCTGGAACCCCTTCAAATGCCCCACACAATTTGGCCCTCTCTGCTTTCCTGCCCACTCTATCCTCAAAAGCACCTTTTTTCACTTTTGGCGCCCTCCGCAGCAAAAAAGACAAACGTCCAGCTTTTGCTGCCACAGCAAAGGTGCCAGCGGGGAAAAGTTAAGCTGGTCCTCACTGCCTCCTGGAACCCCTTCAAATGCCCCACACAATTTGGCCCTCTCTGCTTTCCTGCCCACTCTATCCTCAAAAGCACCTTTTTTCACTTCTGGCGCCCTCCGCAGCAAAAAAGACAAACGTCCAGCTTTTGCTGCCACAGCAAAGGTGCCAGCGGGGAAAAGTCATGCTGGTCCTCACTGCCTCCTGGAACCCCTTCAAATGCCCCACACAATTTGGCCCTCTCTGCTTTCCTGCCCACTCTATCCTCAAAAGCACCTTTTTTCACTTTTGGCGCCCTCCGCAGCAAAAAAGACAAACGTCCAGCTTTTGCTGCCACAGCAAAGGTGCCAGCGGGGAAAAGTCATGCTGGTCCTCACTGCCTCCTGGAACCCCTTCAAATGTCCCACACAATTTGGCCCTCTCTTCTTTCCTGCCGACTCTAGCCTCAAAAGCACCTTTTTTCACTTTTGGCGCCCTCCGCAGCAAAAAAGACAAACGTCCATCTTTTGCTGCCACAGCAAAGGTGCCAGCGGGGAAAAGTCATGCTGGTCCTCACTGCCTCCTGGAACCCCTTCAAATGCCCCACACAATTTGGCCCTCTCTGCTTTCCTGCCCACTCTATCCTCAAAAGCACCTTTTTTCACTTTTGGCGCCCTCCGCAGCAAAAAAGACAAACGTCCAGCTTTTGCTGCCACAGCAAAGGTGCCAGCGGGGAAAAGTCATGCTGGTCCTCACTGCCTCCTGGAACCCCTTCAAATGCCCCACACAATTTGGCCCTCTCTGCTTTCCTGCCCACTCTATCCTCAAAAGCACCTTTTTTCACTTTTGGCGCCCTCCGCAGCAAAAAAGACAAACGTCCAGCTTTTGCTGCCACAGCAAAGGTGCCAGCGGGGAAAAGTCATGCTGGTCCTCACTGCCTCCTGGAACCCCTTCAAATGCCCCACACAATTTGGCCCTCTCTGCTTTCCTGCCCACTCTATCCTCAAAAGCACCTTTTTTCACTTTTGGCGCCCTCCGCAGCAAAAAAGACAAACGTCCAGCTTTTGCTGCCACAGCAAAGGTGCCAGCGGGGAAAAGTCATGCTGGTCCTCACTGCCTCCTGGAACCCCTTCAAATGCCCCACACAATTTGGCCCTCTCTGCTTTCCTGCCCACTCTATCCTCAAAAGCACCTTTTTTCACTTTTGGCGCCCTCCGCAGCAAAAAAGACAAACGTCCAGCTTTTGCTGCCACAGCAAAGGGGCCAGCGGGGAAAAGTCACGCTGGTCCTCACTGCCTCCTGGAACCCCTTCAAATGCCCCACACAATTTGGCCCTCTCTGCTTTCCTGCCCACTCTATCCTCAAAAGCACCTTTTTTCACTTTTGGCGCCCTCCGCAGCAAAAAAGACAAACGTCCAGCTTTTGCTGCCACAGCAAAGGTGCCAGCGGGGAAAAGTCACGCTGGTCCTCACTGCCTCCTGGAACCCCTTCAAATGCCCCACACAATTTGGCCCTCTCTGCTTTCCTGCCGACTCTATCCTCAAAAGCACCTTTTTTCACTTTTGGCGCCCTCCGCAGCAAAAAAGACAAACGTCCAGCTTTTGCTGCCACAGCAAAGGTGCCAGCGGGGAAAAGACATGCTGGTCCTCACTGCCTCCTGGAACCCCTTCAAATGCCCCACACAATTTGGCCCTCTCTCCTTCCTGCCGACACTATCCTCAAAAGCACCTTTTTTCACTTTTGGCGCCCTCCGCAGCAAAAAAGACAAACGTCCAGCTTTTGCTGCCACAGCAAAGGGGCCAGCGGGGAAAAGTCACGCTGGTCCTCACTGCCTTCTGGAACCCCTTCAAATGCCCCACACAATTTGGCCCTCTCTGCTTTCCTGCCCACTCTATCCTCAAAAGCACCTTTTTTCACTTTTGGCGCCCTCCGCAGCAAAAAAGACAAACGTCCAGCTTTTGCTGCCACAGCAAAGGTGCCAGCGGGGAAAAGTCATGCTGGTCCTCACTGCCTCCTGGAACCCCTTCAAATGCCCCACACAATTTGGCCCTCTCTGCTTTCCTGCCGACACTATCCTCAAAAGCACCTTTTTTCACTTTTGGCGCCCTCCGCAGCAAAAAAGACAAACGTCCAGCTTTTGCTGCCACAGCAAAGGTGCCAGCGGGGAAAAGTCATGCTGCTCCTCACTGCCTCCTGGAACCCCTTCAAATGCCCCACACAATTTAGCCCTCTCTGCTTTCCTGCCCACTCTATCCTCAAAAGCACCTTTTTTCACTTTTGGCGCCCTCCGCAGCAAAAAAGACAAACGTCCAGCTTTTGCTGCCACAGCAAAGGTGCCAGCGGGGAAAAGTCATGCTGGTCCTCACTGCCTCCTGGAACCCCTTCAAATGCCCCACACAATTTGGCCCTCTCTGCTTTCCTGCCCACTCTATCCTCAAAAGCACCTTTTTTCACTTTTGGCGCCCTCCGCAGCAAAAAAGACAAACGTCCAGCTTTTGCTGCCACAGCAAAGGTGCCAGCGGGGAAAAGACATGCTGGTCCTCACTGCCTCCTGGAACCCCTTCAAATGCCCCACACAATTTAGCCCTCTCTGCTTTCCTGCCCACTCTATCCTCAAAAGCACCTTTTTTCACTTTTGGCGCCCTCCGCAGCAAAAAAGACAAACTTCCAGCTTTTGCTGCCACAGCAAAGTAGCCAGCGGGGAAAAGTCATGCTGGTCCTCACTGCCTCCTGGAACCCCTTCAAATGCCCCACACAATTTGGCCCTCTCTGCTTTCCTGCCCACTCTATCCTCAAAAGCACCTTTTTTCACTTTTGGCGCCCTCCGCAGCAAAAAAGACAAACGTCCAGCTTTTGCTGCCACAGCAAAGGTGCCAGCGGGGAAAAGTCATGCTGGTCCTCACTGCCTCCTGGAACCCCTTCAAATGCCCCACACAATTTGGCCCTCTCTGCTTTCCTGCCCACTCTATCCTCAAAAGCACCTTTTTTCACTTTTGGCGCCCTCCGCAGCAAAAAATACAAACGTCCAGCTTTTGCTGCCACAGCAAAGGTGCCAGCGGGGAAAAGTCATGCTGGTCCTCACTGCCTCCTGGAACCCTTTCAAATGCCCCACACAATTTGGCCCTCTCTGCTTTCCTGCCCACTCTATCCTAAAAAGAATCTTTTTTCACTTTTGGCGCCCTCCGCAGCAAAAAAGACAAACGTCCAGCTTTTGCTGCCACAGCAAAGGTGCCAGCGGGGAAAAGTCATGCTGGTCCTCACTGCCTCCTGGAACCCCTTCAAATGCCCCACACAATTTGGCCCTCTCTGCTTTCCTGCCCACTCTATCCTCAAAAGCACCTTTTTTCACTTCTGGCGCCCTCCGCAGCAAAAAAGACAAACGTCCAGCTTTTGCTGCCACAGCAAAGGTGCCAGCGGGGAAAAGTCATGCTGGTCCTCACTGCCTCCTGGAACCCCTTCAAATGCCCCACACAATTTGGCCCTCTCTGCTTTCCTGCCGACTCTATCCTCAAAAGCACCTTTTTTCACTTTTGGTGCCCTCCGCAGCAAAAAAGACAAACGTCCAGCTTTTGCTGCCACAGCAAAGGTGCCAGCGGGGAAAAGTCATGCTGGTCCTCACTGCCTCCTGGAACCCCTTCAAATGCCCCACACAATTTGGCCCTCTCTGCTTTCCTGCCCACTCTATCCTCAAAAGCACCTTTTTTCACTTTTGGCGCCCTCCGCAGCAAAAAAGACAAACGTCCAGCTTTTGCTGCCACAGCAAAGGTGCCAGCGGGGAAAAGTCACGCTGGTCCTCACTGCCTCCTGGAACCCCTTCAAATGCCCCACACAATTTGGCCCTCTCTGCTTTCCTGCCCACTCTATCCTCAAAAGCACCTTTTTTCACTTTTGGCGCCCTCCGCAGCAAAAAAGACAAACGTCCAGCTTTTGCTGCCACAGCAAAGGTGCCAGCGGGGAAAAGTCACGCTGGTCCTCACTGCCTCCTGGAACCCCTTCAAATGCCCCACACAATTTGGCCCTCTCTGCTTTCCTGCCCACTCTATCCTCAAAAGCACCTTTTTTCACTTTTGGTGCCCTCCGCAGCAAAAAAGACAAACGTCCAGCTTTTGCTGCCACAGCAAAGGTGCCAGCGGGGAAAAGTCATGCTGGTCCTCACTGCCTCCTGGAACCCCTTCAAATGCCCCACACAATTTGGCCCTCTCTGCTTTCCTGCCCACTCTATCCTCAAAAGCACCTTTTTTCACTTCTGGCGCCCTCCGCAGCAAAAAAGACAAACGTCCAGCTTTTGCTGCCACAGCAAAGGTGCCAGCGGGGAAAAGTCATGCTGGTCCTCACTGCCTCCTGGAACCCCTTCAAATGCCCCACACAATTTGGCCCTCTCTGCTTTCCTGCCCACTCTATCCTCAAAAGCACCTTTTTTCACTTTTGGCGCCCTCCGCAGCAAAAAAGACAAACGTCCAGCTTTTGCTGCCACAGCAAAGGTGCCAGCGGGGAAAAGTCATGCTGGTCCTCACTGCCTCCTGGAACCCCTTCAAATGCCCCACACAATTTGGCCCTCTCTGCTTTCCTGCCCACTCTATCCTCAAAAGAGCCTTTTTTCACTTTTGGCGCCCTCCGCAGCAAAAAAGACAAACGTCCAGCTTTTGCTGCCACAGCAAAGGGGCCAGCGGGGAAAAGTCACGCTGGTCCTCACTGCCTCCTGGAACCCCTTCAAATGCCCCACACAATTTGGCCCTCTCTGCTTTCCTGCCCACTCTATCCTCAAAAGCACCTTTTTTCACTTTTGGCGCCCTCCGCAGCAAAAAAGACAAACGTCCAGCTTTTGCTGCCACAGCAAAGGTGCCAGCGGGGAAAAGTCATGCTGGTCCTCACTGCCTCCTGGAACCCCTTCAAATGCCCCACACAATTTGGCCCTCTCTGCTTTCCTGCCCACTCTATCCTCAAAAGCACCTTTTTTCACTTTTGGCGCCCTCCGCAGCAAAAAAGACAAACGTCCAGCTTTTGCTGCCACAGCAAAGGTGCCAGCGGGGAAAAGTCACGCTGGTCCTCACTGCCTCCTGGAACCCCTTCAAATGCCCCACACAATTTGGCCCTCTCTGCTTTCCTGCCCACTCTATCCTCAAAAGCACCTTTTTTCACTTCTGGCGCCCTCCGCAGCAAAAAAGACAAACGTCCAGCTTTTGCTGCCACAGCAAAGGTGCCAGCGGGGAAAAGTCATGCTGGTCCTCACTGCCTCCTGGAACCCCTTCAAATGCCCCACACAATTTGGCCCTCTCTGCTTTCCTGCCCACTCTATCCTCAAAAGCACCTTTTTTCACTTTTGGCGCCCTCCGCAGCAAAAAAGACAAACGTCCAGCTTTTGCTGCCACAGCAAAGGTGCCAGCGGGGAAAAGTCATGCTGGTCCTCACTGCCTCCTGGAACCCCTTCAAATGCCCCACACAATTTGGCCCTCTCTGCTTTCCTGCCCACTCTATCCTCAAAAGAGCCTTTTTTCACTTTTGGCGCCCTCCGCAGCAAAAAAGACAAACGTCCAGCTTTTGCTGCCACAGCAAAGGGGCCAGCGGGGAAAAGTCACGCTGGTCCTCACTGCCTCCTGGAACCCCTTCAAATGCCCCACACAATTTGGCCCTCTCTGCTTTCCTGCCGAAACTATCCTCAAAAGCACCTTTTTTCACTTTTGGCGCCCTCCGCAGCAAAAAAGACAAACGTCCAGCTTTTGCTGCCACAGCAAAGGTGCCAGCGGGGAAAAGACATGCTGGTCCTCACTGCCTCCTGGAACCCCTTCAAATGCCCCACACAATTTGGCCCTCTCTGCTTTCCTGCCGACACTATCCTCAAAAGCACCTTTTTTCACTTTTGGCGCCCTCCGCAGCAAAAAAGACAAACGTCCAGCTTTTGCTGCCACAGCAAAGGTGCCAGCGGGGAAAAGTCACGCTGGTCCTCACTGCCTCCTGGAACCCCTTCAAATGCCCCACACAATTTGGCCCTCTCTGCTTTCCTGCCCACTCTATCCTCAAAAGAGCCTTTTTTCACTTTTGGCGCCCTCCGCAGCAAAAAAGACAAACGTCCAGCTTTTGCTGCCACAGCAAAGGTGCCAGCGGGGAAAAGACATGCTGGTCCTCACTGCCTCCTGGAACCCCTTCAAATGCCCCACACAATTTAGCCCTCTCTGCTTTCCTGCCGACACTATCCTCAAAAGCACCTTTTTTCACTTTTGGCGCCCTCCGCAGCAAAAAAGACAAACGTCCAGCTTTTGCTGCCACAGCAAAGGGGCCAGCGGGGAAAAGTCATGCTGGTCCTCACTGCCTCCTGGAACCCCTTCAAATGCCCCACACAATTTGGCCCTCTCTGCTTTCCTGCCCACTCTATCCTCAAAAGCACCTTTTTTCACTTTTGGCGCCCACCGCAGCAAAAAAGACAAACGTCCAGCTTTTGCTGCCACAGCAAATGTACCAGCGGGGAAAAGTCATGCTGGTCCTCACTGCCTCTTGGAACCCCTTCAAATGCCCCACACAATTTGGCCCTCTCTGCTTTCCTGCCCACTCTATCCTCAAAAGCACCTTTTTTCACTTTTGGCGCCCTCCGCAGCAAAAAAGACAAACGTCCAGCTTTTGCTGCCACAGCAAAGGTGCCAGCGGGGAAAAGTCATGCTGGTCCTCACTGCCTCCTGGAACCCCTTCAAATGCCCCACACAATTTGGCCCTCTCTGCTTTCCTGCCCACTCTATCCTCAAAAGCACCTTTTTTCACTTTTGGCGCCCTCCGCAGCAAAAAAGACAAACGTCCAGCTTTTGCTGCCACAGCAAAGGTGCCAGCGGGGAAAAGTCACGCTGGTCCTCACTGCCTCCTGGAACCCCTTCAAATGCCCCACACAATTTGGCCCTCTCTGCTTTCCTGCCCACTCTATCCTCAAAAGCACATTTTTTCACTTTTGGCGCCCTCCGCAGCAAAAAAGACAAACGTCCAGCTTTTGCTGCCACAGCAAAGGTGCCAGCGGGGAAAAGTCACGCTGGTCCTCACTGCCTCCTGGAACCCCTTCAAATGCCCCACACAATTTGGCCCTCTCTGCTTTCCTGCCCACTCTATCCTCAAAAGCACCTTTTTTCACTTTTGGCGCCCTCCGCAGCAAAAAAGACAAACGTCCAGCTTTTGCTGCCACAGCAAAGGGGCCAGCGGGGAAAAGTCATGCTGGTCCTCACTGCCTCCTGGAACCCCTTCAAATGCCCCACACAATTTGGCCCTCTCTGCTTTCCTGCCCACTCTATCCTCAAAAGCACCTTTTTTCACTTTTGGCGCCCTCCGCAGCAAAAAAGACAAACGTCCAGCTTTTGCTGCCACAGCAAAGGTGCCAGCGGGGAAAAGTCACGCTGGTCCTCACTGCCTCCTGGAACCCCTTCAAATGCCCCACACAATTTGGCCCTCTCTGCTTTCCTGCCGACTCTATCCTCAAAAGCACCTTTTTTCACTTTTGGCGCCCTCCGCAGCAAAAAAGACAAACGTCCAGCTTTTGCTGCCACAGCAAAGGTGCCAGCGGGGAAAAGACATGCTGGTCCTCACTGCCTCCTGGAACCCCTTCAAATGCCCCACACAATTTGGCCCTCTCTCCTTCCTGCCGACACTATCCTCAAAAGCACCTTTTTTCACTTTTGGCGCCCTCCGCAGCAAAAAAGACAAACGTCCAGCTTTTGCTGCCACAGCAAAGGGGCCAGCGGGGAAAAGTCACGCTGGTCCTCACTGCCTTCTGGAACCCCTTCAAATGCCCCACACAATTTGGCCCTCTCTGCTTTCCTGCCCACTCTATCCTCAAAAGCACCTTTTTTCACTTTTGGCGCCCTCCGCAGCAAAAAAGACAAACGTCCAGCTTTTGCTGCCACAGCAAAGGTGCCAGCGGGGAAAAGTCATGCTGGTCCTCACTGCCTCCTGGAACCCCTTCAAATGCCCCACACAATTTGGCCCTCTCTGCTTTCCTGCCGACACTATCCTCAAAAGCACCTTTTTTCACTTTTGGCGCCCTCCGCAGCAAAAAAGACAAACGTCCAGCTTTTGCTGCCACAGCAAAGGTGCCAGCGGGGAAAAGTCATGCTGCTCCTCACTGCCTCCTGGAACCCCTTCAAATGCCCCACACAATTTAGCCCTCTCTGCTTTCCTGCCCACTCTATCCTCAAAAGCACCTTTTTTCACTTTTGGCGCCCTCCGCAGCAAAAAAGACAAACGTCCAGCTTTTGCTGCCACAGCAAAGGTGCCAGCGGGGAAAAGTCATGCTGGTCCTCACTGCCTCCTGGAACCCCTTCAAATGCCCCACACAATTTGGCCCTCTCTGCTTTCCTGCCCACTCTATCCTCAAAAGCACCTTTTTTCACTTTTGGCGCCCTCCGCAGCAAAAAAGACAAACGTCCAGCTTTTGCTGCCACAGCAAAGGTGCCAGCGGGGAAAAGACATGCTGGTCCTCACTGCCTCCTGGAACCCCTTCAAATGCCCCACACAATTTAGCCCTCTCTGCTTTCCTGCCCACTCTATCCTCAAAAGCACCTTTTTTCACTTTTGGCGCCCTCCGCAGCAAAAAAGACAAACTTCCAGCTTTTGCTGCCACAGCAAAGTAGCCAGCGGGGAAAAGTCATGCTGGTCCTCACTGCCTCCTGGAACCCCTTCAAATGCCCCACACAATTTGGCCCTCTCTGCTTTCCTGCCCACTCTATCCTCAAAAGCACCTTTTTTCACTTTTGGCGCCCTCCGCAGCAAAAAGACAAACGTCCAGCTTTTGCTGCCACAGCAAAGGTGCCAGCGGGGAAAAGTCATGCTGGTCCTCACTGCCTCCTGGAACCCCTTCAAATGCCCCACACAATTTGGCCCTCTCTGCTTTCCTGCCCACTCTATCCTCAAAGCACCTTTTTTCACTTTTGGCGCCCTCCGCAGCAAAAATACAAACGTCCAGCTTTTGCTGCCACAGCAAAGGTGCCAGCGGGGAAAAGTCATGCTGGTCCTCACTGCCTCCTGGAACCCTTTCAAAGCCCCACACAATTTGGCCCTCTCTGCTTTCCTGCCCACTCTATCCTCAAAAGAATCTTTTTTCACTTTTGGCGCCCTCCGCAGCAAAAAAGACAAACGTCCAGCTTTTGCTGCCACAGCAAAGGTGCCAGCGGGGAAAAGTCATGCTGGTCCTCACTGCCTCCTGGAACCCCTTCAAATGCCCCACACAATTTGGCCCTCTCTGCTTTCCTGCCCACTCTATCCTCAAAAGCACCTTTTTTCACTTCTGGCGCCCTCCGCAGCAAAAAAGACAAACGTCCAGCTTTTGCTGCCACAGCAAAGGTGCCAGCGGGGAAAAGTCATGCTGGTCCTCACTGCCTCCTGGAACCCCTTCAAATGCCCCACACAATTTGGCCCTCTCTGCTTTCCTGCCGACTCTATCCTCAAAAGCACCTTTTTTCACTTTTGGTGCCCTCCGCAGCAAAAAAGACAAACGTCCAGCTTTTGCTGCCACAGCAAAGGTGCCAGCGGGGAAAAGTCATGCTGGTCCTCACT
>NW_028128271.1:0-18469 GCF_965231255.1 Vanellus vanellus
GAGGACCAGCATGACTTTTTCCCCGCTGGCACCTTTGCTGTGGCAGCAAAAGCTGGACGTTTTGTCTTTTATGCTGCGGGAGGCTGCCGGGAGTGAAAAAAGGTGCTTTTGAGGATAGAGGTGCGCAGGAAAGCAGAGAGGGCCAAATTGTCTGGGGCATTTGAAGGGGTTCCAGGAGGCAGTGAGGACCAGCATGACTTTTCAGCGCTGGCACCTTTGCTGTGGCAGCAAAAGCTGGACGTTTGTCTTTTTTGCTGGGGAGGCTGCCGAGAGTGAAAAAGGTGCTTTGAGGATAGAGTGCGCAGGACAGCAGAGAGGGCCAAATTGTCTGGGGCATTTGAATGGGTTCCAGGAGGCAGTGAGGAACAGCAATGACTTTTCCCCGCTGGCACCTTTGCTGTGGCAGCAAAAGCTGGACGTTTGTCTTTTTTGCTGGGGAGGCTGCCGAGAGTGAAAAAAGGTGCTTTTGAGGATAGAGTGCGCAGGAAAGCAGAGAGGGCCAAATTGTCTGAGGCATTTGAAGGGGTTCCAGGAGGCAGTGAGGACCAGCATGACTTTTCCCCGCTGGCACCTTTGCTGTGGCAGCAAAAGCTGGACGTTTGTCTTTTTTGCTGGGGAGGCTGCCGAGAGTGAAAAAAGGTGCTTTTGAGGATAGAGTGCGCAGGAAAGCAGAGAGGGCCAAATTGTCTGAGGCATTTGAAGGGGTTCCAGGAGGCAGTGAGGACAGCATGACTTTCCGAACTGGCACCTTTGCTGTGGCAGCAAAAGCTGGACGTTTGTCTTTTTTGCTGGGGAGGCTGCCGAGAGTGAAAAAAGGTGCTTTTGAGGATAGAGTGCGCAGGAAAGCAGAGAGGACCAAATTGTCTGGGGCATTTGAAGGGGTTCCAGGAGGCAGTGAGGACCAGCATGACTTTTCCCGCTGGCACCTTTGCTGTGGCAGCAAAAGCTGGACGTTTTTCTTTTTTACTGGGGAGGCTGCCGAGAGTGAAAAAAGGTGGTTTTGAGGATAGAGTGCGCAGGAAAGCAGAGAGGGCCAAAATTGTCTGGGGCATTTGAAGGGGTTCCAGGAGGCAGTGAGGACCAGCATGACTTTTCCCCGCTGGCACCTTTGATGTGGCAGCAAAAGCTGGACGTTTGTCTTTTTTGCTGGGGAGGCTGCCGAGAGTGAAAAAAGGTGCTTTTGAGGATAGAGTGCGCAGGAAAGCAGAGAGGGCCAAATTGTCTGGGGCATTTGAAGGGGTTCCAGGAGGCTGTGAGGACCAGCATGACTTTTCCGAACTGGCACCTTTGCTGTGGCAGCAAAAGCTGGACGTTGTCTTTTTTGCTGGGGAGGCTGCCGAGAGTGAAAAAAGGTGCTTTTGAGGATAGAGTGCGCAGGAAAGCAGAGAGGGCCAAATTGTCTGGGCATTTGAAGGGGTTCCATGAGGTAGTGAGGACCAGCATGTCTTTTCCGAACTGGCACCTTTGCTGTGGCAGCAAAAGCTGGACGTTTGTCTTTTTTGCTGGGGAGGCTGCCGAGAGTGAAAAAAGGTGCTTTTGAAGATAGAGTGCACAGGAAAGCAGAGAGGGCCAAATTGTCTGGGGCATTTGAAGGGTTCCAGGAGGCAGTGAGGACCAGCATGACTTTTCCCCGCTGGCACCTTTGCTGTGGCAGCAAAAGCTGGACGTTTTTCTTTTTTGCTGCGGAGGCTGCCGGGAGTGAAAAAAGGTGCTTTTGAGGATAGAGTGCGCAGGAAAGCAGAGAGGGCCAAATTGTCTGGGGCATTTGAAGGGGTTCCAGGAGGCAGTGAGGACCAGCATGACTTTTCCCCGCTGGCACCTTTGCTGTGGCAGCAAAAGCTGGACGTTTGTCTTTTTTGCTGGGGAGGCTGCCGAGAGTGAAAAAAGGTGCTTTTGAGGATAGAGTGCGCAGGAAAGCAGAGAGGGCCAAATTGTCTGGGGCATTTGAAGGTGTTCCAGGAGGCAGTGAGGACCAGCATGACTTTTCCCCGCTGGCACCTTTGCTGTGGCAGCAAAGCTGGACGTTTGTCTTTTTTGCTGGGGAGGCTGCCGAGAGTGAAAAAAGGTGCTTTTGAGGATAGAGTGCGCAGGAAAGCAGAGAGGGCCAAATTGTCTGGGGCATTTGAAGGGGTTCCAGGAGGCAGTGAGGACCAGCATGACTTTTCCCCGCTGGCACCTTTGCTGTGGCAGCAAAAGCTGGACGTTTGTCTTTTTTGCTGGGGAGGCTGCCCGAGAGTGAAAAAGGTGCTTTTGAGGATAGAGTGCGCAGGAAAGCAGAGAGGGCCAAATTGTCTGGGGCATTTGAAGGGTTCCAGGAGGCAGTGAGGACCAGCATGACTTTTCCCCGCTGGCACCTTTGCTGTGGCAGCAAAAGCTGGACGTTTGTCTTTTTGGCTGAAGAGGCTGCCGAGAGTGAAAAAAGGTGCTTTTGAGGATAGAGTGCGCAGGAAAGCAGAGAGGGCCAAATTGTCTGGGGCATTTGAAGGGGTTCCAGGAGGCAGTGAGGACCAGCATGACTTTTCCCAGCTGGCACCTTTGCTGTGGCAGCAAAAGCTGGACGTTTGTCTTTTTTGCTGGGGAGGCTGCCGAGAGTGAAAAAAGGTGCTTTTGAGGATAGAGTGCGCAGGAAAGCAGAGAGGGCCAAATTGTCTGGGGCATTTGAAGGGGTTCCAGGAGGCAGTGAGGACCAGCATGACTTTTCCCCGCTGTCACCTTTGCTGTGGCAGCAAAAGCTGGACGTTTGTCTTTTATGCTGCGGAGGCTGCCGGGAGTGAAAAAAGGTGCTTTTGAGGATAGAGTGCGCAGGAAAGCAGAGAGGGCCAAATTGTCTGGGGCATTTGAAGGGGTTCCAGGAGGCAGTGAGGACCAGCATGACTTTTCCCCGCTGGCACCTTTGCTGTGGCAGCAAAAGCTGGACGTTTGTCTTTTTTGCTGGGGAGGCTGCCGAGAGTGAAAAAAGGTGCTTTTGAGGATAGAGTGCGCAGGAAAGCAGAGAGGGCCAAATTGTCTAGGGCATTTGAATGGGTTCCAGGAGGCAGTGAGGACCAGCATGACTTTTCCCCGCTGGCACCTTTGCTGTGGCAGCAAAAGCTGGACGTTTGTCTTTTTTGCTGGGGAGGCTGCCGAGAGTGAAAAAAGGTGCTTTTGAGGATAGAGTGCGCAGGAAAGCAGAGAGGGCCAAATTGTCTGAGGCATTTGAAGGGGTTCCAGGAGGCAGTGAGGACCAGCATGACTTTTCCGAACTGGCACCTTTGCTGTGGCAGCAAAAGCTGGACGTTTGTCTTTTTTGCTGGGGAGGCTGCCGAGAGTGAAAAAAGGTGCTTTTGAGGATAGAGTGCGCAGGAAAGCAGAGAGGACCAAATTGTCTGGGGCATTTGAAGGGGTTCCAGGAGGCAGTGAGGACCAGCATGACTTTTCCCCGCTGGCACCTTTGCTGTGGCAGCAAAAGCTGGACGTTTTTCTTTTTTACTGGGGAGGCTGCCGAGAGTGAAAAAAGGTGTTTTTGAGGATAGAGTGCGCAGGAAAGCAGAGAGGGCCAAATTGTCTGGGGCATTTGAAGGGGTTCCAGGAGGCAGTGAGGACCAGCATGACTTTTCCCCGCTGGCACCTTTGCTGTGGCAGCAAAAGCTGGACGTTTGTCTTTTTTGCTGCGGAGGCTGCCGAGAGTGAAAAAAGGTGCTTTTGAGGATAGAGTGCGCAGGAAAGCAGAGAGGGCCAAATTGTCTGGGGCATTTGAAGGGGTTCCAGGAGGCAGTGAGGACCAGCATCACTTTTCCCCGCTGGCACCTTTGCTGTGGCAGCAAAAGCTGGACGTTTGTCTTTTTTGCTGGGGAGGCTGCCGAGAGTGAAAAAAGGTGCTTTTGAGGATAGAGTGCGCAGGAAAGCAGAGAGGGCCAAATTGTCTAGGGCATTTGAATGGGTTCCAGGAGGCAGTGAGGACCAGCATCACTTTTCCCCGCTGGCACCTTTGCTGTGGCAGCAAAAGCTGGACGTTTGTCTTTTTTGCTGGGGAGGCTGCCGAGAGTGAAAAAAGGTGCTTTTGAGGATAGAGTGCGCAGGAAAGCAGAGAGGGCCAAATTGTCTGGGGCATTTGAAGGGGTTCCAGGAGGCAGTGAGGACCAGCATGACTTTTCCCCGCTGGCACCTTTGCTGTGGCAGCAAAAGCTGGACGTTTGTCTTTTTTGCTGCGGAGGCTGCCGAGAGTGAAAAAAGGTGCTTTTGAGGATAGAGTGCGCAGGAAAGCAGAGAGGGCCAAATTGTCTAGGGCATTTGAATGGGTTCCAGGAGGCAGTGAGGACCAGCATCACTTTTCCCCGCTGGCACCTTTGCTGTGGCAGCAAAAGCTGGACGTTTGTCTTTTTTGCTGGGGAGGCTGCCGAGAGTGAAAAAAGGTGCTTTTGAGGATAGAGTGCGCAGGAAAGCAGAGAGGGCCAAATTGTCTGGGGCATTTGAAGGGGTTCCAGGAGGCAGTGAGGACCAGCATGACTTTTCCCCGCTGGCACCTTTGCTGTGGCAGCAAAAGCTGGACGTTTGTCTTTTTTGATGCGGAGGCTGCCGAGAGTGAAAAAAGGTGCTTTTGAGGATAGAGTGCGCAGGAAAGCAGAGAGGGCCCAATTGTATGGGGCATTTGAAGGGGTTCCAGGAGGCAGTGAGGACCGGCATGACTTTTCCCCGCTGGCACCTTTGCTGTGGCAGCAAAAGCTGGACGTTTTTCTTTTTTGCTGGGGAGGCTGCCGAGAGTGAAAAAAGGTGCTTTTGAGGATAGAGTGCGCAGGAAAGCAGAGAGGGCCAAATTGTCTGGGGCATTTGAAGGGGTTCCAGGAGGCAGTGAGGACCAGCATGACTTTTCCCCGCTGGCACCTTTGCTGTGGCAGCAAAAGCTGGACGTTTGTCTTTTTTGCTGCGGAGGCTGGCGAGAGTGAAAAAAGGTGCTTTTGAGGATAGAGTGCGCAGGAAAGCAGAGAGGGCCAAATTGTCTGGGGCATTTGAAGGGGTTCCAGGAGGCAGTGAGGACCAGCATGACTTTTCCCCGCTGGCACCTTTGCTGTGGCAGCAAAAGCTGGACGTTTTTCTTTTTTGCTGCTGAGGCTGCCGAGAGTGAAAAAAGGTGCTTTTGAGGATAGAGTGCGCAGGAAAGCAGAGAGGGCCCAATTGTATGGGGCATTTGAAGGGGTTCCAGGAGGCAGTGAGGACCGGCATGACTTTTCCCCGCTGGCACCTTTGCTGTGGCAGCAAAAGCTGGACGTTTTTCTTTTTTCTGGGGAGGCTGCCGAGAGTGAAAAAAGGTGCTTTTGAGGATAGAGTGCGCAGGAAAGCAGAGAGGGCCAAATTGTCTGGGGCATTTGAAGGGGTTCCAGGAGGCTGTGAGGACCAGCATCACTCTTCCCCGCTGGCACCTTTGCTGTGGCAGCAAAAGCTGGACGTTTGTCTTTTTTGCTGGGGAGGCTGCCGGGAGTGAAAAAAGGTGCTTTTGAGGATAGAGTGCGCAGGAAAGTAGAGACGGCCAAATTGTCTGGGGCATTTGAAGGGGTTCCATGAGGTAGTGAGTACCAGCATGACTTTTCCGAACTGGCACCTTTGCTGTGGCAGCAAAAGCTGGACGTTTGTCTTTTTTGCTGGGGAGGCTGCCGAGAGTGAAAAAAGGTGCTTTTGAGGATAGAGTGCGCAGGAAAGCAGAGAGGGCCAAATTGTCTGGGGCATTTGAAGGGGTTCCAGGAGGCAGTGAGGACCAGCATGACTTTTCCCCGCTGGCACCTTTGCTGTGGCAGCAAAAGCTGGACGTTTGTCTTTTTTGCTGCGGAGGCTGCCGAGAGTGAAAAAAGGTGCTTTTGAGGATAGAGTGCGCAGGAAAGCAGAGAGGGCCAAATTGTCTGGGGCATTTGAAGGGGTTCCAGGAGGCAGTGAGGACCAGCATGACTTTTCCCAGCTGGCACCTTTGCTGTGGCAGCAAAAGCTGGACGTTTGTCTTTTATGCTGGGGAGGCTGCCGGGAGTGAAAAAAGGTGCTTTTGAGGATAGAGTGCGCAGGAAAGCAGAGAGGGCCAAATTGTCTGGGGCATTTGAAGGGGTTCCAGGAGGCAGTGAGGACCAGCATGACTTTTCCCCGCTGGCACCTTTGCTGTGGCAGCAAAAGCTGGACGTTTGTCTTTTTTGCTGGGGAGGCTGCCGAGAGTGAAAAAAGGTGCTTTTGAGGATAGAGTGCGCAGGAAAGCAGAGAGGGCCAAATTGTCTGGGGCATTTGAAGGGGTTCCAGGAGGCAGTGAGGACCAGCATGACTTTTCCCCGCTGGCACCTTTGCTGTGGCAGCAAAAGCTGGACGTTTTTCTTTTTTGCTGCGGAGGCTGCCGAGAGTGAAAAAAGGTGCTTTTGAGGATAGAGTGCGCAGGAAAGCAGAGAGGGCCAAATTGTATGGGGCATTTGAAGGGGTTCCAGGAGGCAGTGAGGACCGGCATGACTTTTCCCCGCTGACACCTTTGCTGTGGCAGCAAAAGCTGGACGTTTGTCTTTTTTGCTGGGGAGGCTGCCGAGAGTGAAAAAAGGTGCTTTTGAGGATAGAGTGCGCAGGAAAGCAGAGAGGGCCAAATTGTCTGGGGCATTTGAAGGGGTTCCAGGAGGCAGTGAGGACCAGCATGACTTTTCCCCGCTGGCACCTTTGCTGTGGCAGCAAAAGCTGGACGTTTGTCTTTTTTGCTGCGGAGGCTGCCGAGAGTGAAAAAAGGTGCTTTTGAGGATAGAGTGCGCAGGAAAGCAGAGAGGGCCAAATTGTCTGGGGCATTTGAAGGGGTTCCAGGAGGCAGTGAGGACCAGCATGACTTTTCCCCGCTGGCACCTTTGCTGTGGCAGCAAAAGCTGGACGTTTTTCTTTTTTGCTGCTGAGGCTGCCGAGAGTGAAAAAAGGTGCTTTTGAGGATAGAGTGCGCAGGAAAGCAGAGAGAGCCAAATTGTCTGGGGCATTTGAAGGGGTTCCAGGAGGCAGTGAGGACCAGCATGACTTTTCCCCGCTGGCACCTTTGCTGTGGCAGCAAAAGCTGGACGTTTGTCTTTTTTGCTGGGGAGGCTGCCGAGAGTGAAAAAAGGTGCTTTTGAGGCTAGAGTGCGCAGGAAAGCAGAGAGGGCCAAATTGTCTGGGGCATTTGAAGGGGTTCCAGGAGGCAGTGAGGACCAGCATTATTTTTCCCCGCTGACACCTTTGCTGTGGCAGCAAAAGCTGGACGTTTTTTTTTTTGCTGGGGAGGCTGCCGAGAGTGAAAAAAGGTGCTTTTGAGGATAGAGTGCGCAGGAAAGCAGAGAGGGCCAAATTGTCTGGGGCATTTGAAGGGGTTCCAGGAGGCAGTGAGGACCAGCATCATTTTTCCCCGCTGACACCTTTGCTGTGGCAGCAAAAGCTGGACGTTTTTTTTTTGCTGGGGAGGCATTCGAGAGTGAAAAAAGGTGCTTTTGAGGATAGAGTGCGCAGGAAAGCAGAGAGGGCCCAATTGTCTGGGGCATTTGAAGGGGTTCCAGGAGGCAGTGAGGACCAGCATGACTTTTCCCCGCTGGCACCTTTGCTGTGGCAGCAAAAGCTGGACGTTTGTCTTTTTTGCTGGGGAGGCTGCCGATAGTTAAAAAAGTTGCTTTTGAGGATAGAGTGCGCAGGAAAGCAGAGTGGGCCAAATTGTCTGGGGCATTTGAAGGGGTTCCAGGAGGCAGTGAGGACCAGCATGACTTTTCCCCGCTGGCACCTTTGCTGTGGCAGCAAAAGCTGGACGTTTGTCTTTTTTGCTGCTGAGGCTGCCGAGAGTGAAAAAAGGTGCTTTTGAGGATAGAGTGCGCAGGAAAGCAGAGAGGGCCAAATTGTCTGGGGCATTTGAAGGGGTTCCAGGAGGCAGTGAGGACCAGCATGACCTTTCCCCGCTGGCACCTTTGCTGTGGCAGCAAAAGCTGGACGTTTGTCTTTTTTGCTGCGGAGGCTGCCGTGACTGGGAAAAGGTGCTTTTGAGGATAGAGTGCGCAGGAAAGCAGAGAGGGCCAAATTGTCTGGGGCATTTGAAGGGGTTCCAGGAGGCAGTGAGGACCAGCATGATTTTTCCCCGCTGACACCTTTGCTGTGGCAGCAAAAGCTGGACGTTTTTTTTTTGCTGGGAAGGCTGCCGAGAGTGAAAAAAGGTGCTTTTGAGGATAGAGTGCGCAGGAAAGCAGAGAGGGCCAAATTGTCTGTGGCATTTGAAGGGGTTCCAGGAGGTAGTGAGGACCAGCATGACTTTTCCGAGCTGGCACCTTTGCTGTGGCAGCAAAAGCTGGACGTTTTTCTTTTTTACTGCAGAGGCTGCCGAGAGTGAAAAAAGGTGCTTTTGAGGATAGAGTGCGCAGGAAAGCAGAGAGGGCCAAACTGTCTGGGGCATTTGAAGGGGTTCCAGGAGGCAGTGAGGACCAGCATCACTTTTCCCCGCTGGCACCTTTGCTGTGGCAGCAAAAGCTGGACGTTTGTCTTTTTTGCTGGGGAGGCTGGCGAGAGTGAAAAAAGGTGCTTTTGAGGATAGAGTGCGCAGGAAAGCAGAGAGGGCCAAATTGTCTGGGGCATTTGAAGGGGTTCCAGGAGGCTGTGAGGACCAGCATCACTTTTCCCCGCTGGCACCTTTGCTGTGGTAGCAAAAGCTGGACGTTTGTCTTTTTTGCTGGGGAGGCTGCCGGGAGTGAAAAAAGGTGCTTTTGAGGATAGAGTGCGCAGGAAAGCAGAGAGGGCCAAATTGTCTGGGGCATTTGAAGGGGTTCCAGGAGGCAGTGAGGACCAGCATGACTTTTCCCCGCTGACACCTTTGCTGTGGCAGCAAAAGCTGGACGTTTGTCTTTTTTGCTGGGGAGGCTGCCAAGAGTGAAAAAAGATGCTTTTGAGGATAGAGTGCGCAGGAAAGCAGAGAGGGCCAAATTGTCTGGGGCATTTGAAGGGGTTCCAGGAGGCAGTGAGGACCAGCATGACTTTTCCCCGCTGGCACCTTTGCTGTGGCAGCAAAAGCTGGACGTTTGTCTTTTTTGCTGCTGAGGCTTCCGAGAGTGAAAAAAGGTGCTTTTGAGGATAGAGTGCGCAGGAAAGCAGAGAGGGCCAAATTGTCTGGGGCATTTGAAGGGGTTCCAGGAGGCAGTGAGGAGCAGCATGACTTTTCCCCGCTGACACCTTTGCTGTGGCAGCAAAAGCTGGACGTTTGTCTTTTTTTGCTGCGGAGGCTGCCGTGACTGGGAAAAGGTGCTTTTGAGGATAGAGTGCGCAGGAAAGCAGAGAGGGCCAAATTGTCTGGGGCATTTGAAGGGGTTCCAGGAGGCAGTGAGGACCAGCATCATTTTTCACCGCTGACACCTTTGCTGTGGCAGGAAAAGCTGGACGTTTTTTTTTTTGCTGGGGAGGCATTCGAGAGTGAAAAAAGGTGCTTTTGAGGATAGAGTGCGCAGGAAAGCAGAGAGGGCCAAATTGTCTGGGGCATTTGAAGGGGTTCCAGGAGGCAGTGAGGACCAGCATGACTTTTCCCCGCTGGCACCTTTGCTGTGGCAGCAAAAGCTGGACGTTTTTCTATTTTGCTGGGGAGGCTGCCGAGAGTGAAAAAAGGTGCTTTTGAGGATAGAGTGCGCAGGAAAGCAGAGAGGGCCAAATTGTCTGGGGCATTTGAAGGGGTTCCAGGAGGCAGTGAGGACCGGCATGACTTTTCCCCGCTGGCACCTTTGCTGTGACAGCAAAAGCTGGACGTTTGTCTTTTTTGCTGGGGAGGCTGCCGAGAGTGAAAAAAGCTGCTTTTGAGGATAGAGTGCGCAGGAAAGCAGAGAGGGCCAAATTGTCTGGGGCATTTGAAGGGGTTCCATGATGTAGTGAGGACCAGCATGACTTTTCCGAGCTGGCACCTTTGCTGTGGCAGCAAAAGCTGGAAGTTTTTCTTTTTTGCTGGGGAGGCATTCGAGAGTGAAAAAAGGTGCTTTTGAGGATAGAGTGCGCAGGAAAGCAGAGAGGGCCCAATTGCCTGGGGCATTTGAAGGGGTTCCAGGAGGCAGTGAGGACCAGCATGACTTTTCCCCGCTGGCACCTTTGCTGTGGCAGCAAAAGCTGGACGTTTGTCTTTTTTGCTGTGGAGGCTGCCGATAGTGAAAAAAGGTGCTTTTGAGGATAGAGTGCGCAGGAAAGCAGAGAGGGCCAAATTGTCTGGGGCATTTGAAGGGGTTCCAGGAGGCAGTGAGGACCAGCATGACTTTTCCCCGCTGGCACCTTTGCTGTGGCAGCAAAAGCTGGACGTTTGTCTTTTTTGCTGCTGAGGCTGCCGAGAGTGAAAAAAGGTGCTTTTGAGGATAGAGTGCGCAGGAAAGCAGAGAGGGCCAAATTGTCTGGGGCATTTGAAGGGGTTCCAGGAGGCAGTGAGGACCAGCATGACTTTTCCCCGCTGGCACCTTTGCTGTGGCAGCAAAAGCTGGACGTTTGTCTTTTTTGCTGCGGAGGCTGCCGTGACTGGGAAAAGGTGCTTTTGAGGATAGAGTGCGCAGGAAAGCAGAGAGGGCCAAATTGTCTGGGGCATTTGAAGGGGTTCCAGGAGGCAGTGAGGACCAGCATGATTTTTCCCCGCTGACACCTTTGCTGTGGCAGCAAAAGCTGGACGTTTTTTTTTTTTGCTGGGGAGGCTGCCGAGAGTGAAAAAAGGTGCTTTTGAGGATAGAGTGCGCAGGAAAGCAGAGAGGGCCAAATTGTCTGTGGCATTTGAAGGGGTTCCAGGAGGTAGTGAGGACCAGCATGACTTTTCCGAGCTGGCACCTTTGCTGTGGCAGCAAAAGCTGGACGTTTTTCTTTTTTGCTGGGGAGGCTGGCGAGAGTGAAAAAAGGTGCTTTTGAGGATAGAGTGCGCAGGAAAGCAGAGAGGGCCAAATTGTCTGGGGCATTTGAAGGGGTTCCAGGAGTCAGTGAGGACCAGCATGACTTTTCCCCGCTGGCACCTTTGCTGTGGCAGCAAAAGCTGGACGTTTGTCTTTTTTGCTGGGGAGGCTGCCAAGAGTGAAAAAAGGTGCTTTTGAGGATAGAGTGCGCAGGAAAGCAGAGAGGGCCAAATTGTCTGGGGCATTTGAAGGGGTTCCAGGAGGCAGTGAGGACCAGCATGACTTTTCCCCGCTGGCACCTTTGCTGTGGCAGCAAAAGCTGGACGTTTGTCTTTTTTGCTGCTGAGGCTTCCGAGAGTGAAAAAAGGTGCTTTTGAGGATAGAGTGCGCAGGAAAGCAGAGAGGGCCCAATTGTCTGGGGCATTTGAAGGGGTTCCAGGAGGCAGTGAGGACCGGCATGACTTTTCCCAGCTGGCACCTTTGCTGTGGCAGCAAAAGCTGGACGTTTGTCTTTTTTGCTGGGGAGGCTGCCGAGAGTGAAAAAAGGTGCTTTTGAGGATAGAGTGGGCAGGAAAGCAGAGAGGGCCAAATTGTCTGGGGCATTTCAAGGGGTTCCATGAGGTAGTGAGGACCAGCATGACTTTTCCCCGCTGGCACCTTTGCTGTGGCAGCAAAAGCTGGACTTTTTTCTTTTTTGCTGCAGAGGCTGCCGAGAGTGAAAAAAGGTGCTTTTGAGGATAGAGTGTGCAGGAAAGCAGAGAGGGCCAAATTGTCTGGGGCATTTGAAGGGGTTCCAGGAGGCAGTGAGGACCAGCATGACTTTTCCCCGCTGGCACCTTTGCTGTGGCAGCAAAAGCTGGACGTTTGTCTTTTTTGCTGGGGAGGCTGCCGAGAGTGAAAAAAGGTGCTTTTGAGGATAGAGTGCGCGGGAAAGCAGAGAGGGCCAAATTGTCTGGGGCATTTGAAGGGGTTCCAGGAGGCAGTGAGGACCAGCATGACTTTTCCCCGCTGACACCTTTGCTGTGGCAGCAAAAGCTGGACGTTTGTCTTTTTTGCTGGGGAGGCTGCCAAGAGTGAAAAAAGGTGCTTTTGAGGATAGAGTGCGCAGGAAAGCAGAGAGGGCCAAATTGTCTGGGGCATTTGAAGGGGTTCCAGGAGGCAGTGAGGACCAGCATGACTTTTCCCCGCTGGCAACTTTGCTGTGGCAGCAAAAGCTGGACGTTTGTCTTTTTTGCTGCGGAGGCTGCCGTGACTGGGAAAAGGTGCTTTTGAGGATAGAGTGCGCAGGAAAGCAGAGAGGGCCAAATTGTCTGGGGCATTTGAATGGGTTCCAGGAGGCAGTGAGGACCAGCATCACTTTTCCCCGCTGGCACCTTTGCTGTGGCAGCAAAAGCTGGACGTTTGTCTTTTTTGCTGGGGAGGCTGCCGAGAGTGAAAAAAGGTGCTTTTGAGGATAGAGTGCGCAGGAAAGCAGAGAGGGCCAAATTGTATGGGGCATTTGAAGGGGTTCCAGGAGGCAGTGAGGACCAGCATGACTTTTCCCAGCTGGCACCTTTGCTGTGGCAGCAAAAGCTGGACGTTTGTCTTTTTTGCTGGGGAGGCTGCCGAGAGTGAAAAAAAGTGCTTTTGAGGATAGAGTGCGCAGGAAAGCAGAGAGGGCCAAATTGTATGGGGCATTTGAAGGGGTTCCAGGAGGCAGTGAGGACCAGCATGACTTTTCCCCGCTGGCACCTTTGCTGTGGCAGCAAAAGCTGGACGTTTGTCTTTTTTGCTGCTGAGGCTGCCGAGAGTGAAAAAAGGTGCTTTTGAGGATAGAGTGCGCAGGAAAGCAGAGAAGGCCAAATTGTCTGGGGCATTTGAAGGGGTTCCAGGAGGCAGTGAGGACCAGCATGACTTTTCCCCGCTGGCACCTTTGCTGTGGCAGCAAAAGCTGGACGTTTGTCTTTTTTGCTGCGGAGGCTGCCGAGAGTGAAAAACGGTGATTTTGAGGCTATAGTGCGCAGGAAAGCAGAGAGGGCCCAATTGTATGGGGCATTTGAAGGGGTTCCAGGAGGCAGTGAGGACCAGCATGACTTTTCCCCGCTGGCACCTTTGCTGTGGCAGCAAAAGCTGGACGTTTGTCTTTTTTGCTGGGGAGGCTGCCGAGAGTGAAAAAAGGTGGTTTTGAGGTTAGACTGCGCAGGAAAGCAGAGAGGGCCAAATTGTCTGGGGCATTTGAATGGGTTCCATGAGGTAGTGAGGACCAGCATGACTTTTCCGAGCTGGCACCTTTGCTGTTGCAGCAAAAGATGGAAGTTTGTCTTTTTTGCTGGGGAGGCTGCCGAGAGTGAAAAAAGGTGCTTTTGAGGATAGAGTGCGCAGGAAAGCAGAGAGGGCCAAATTGTCTGGGGCATTTGAAGGGGTTCCAGGAGGCAGTGAGGACCAGCATGACTTTTCCCCGCTGGCACATTTGCTGTGGCAGCAAAAGCTGGACGTTTGTCTTTTTTGCTGGGGAGGCTGCCGAGAGTGAAAAAAGGTGCTTTTGAGGATAGAGTGCGCAGGAAAGCAGAGAGGGCCAAATTGTCTGGGGCATTTGAAGGGGTTCCAGGACGTAGTGAGGACCAGCATGACTTTTCCGAGCTGGCACCTTTGCTGTGGCAGCAAAAGCTGGACGTTTGTCTTTTTTGCTGCGGAGGATGCCGAGAGTGAAAAAAAGGTGCTTTTGAGGTTAGAGTGCGCAGGAAAGCAGAAAGGGCCAAATTGTCTGGGGCATTTGAAGGGGTTCCAGGAGGCAGTGAGGACCAGCATGACTTTTCCCCGCTGGCACCTTTGCTGTGGCAGCAAAAGCTGGACGTTTGTCTTTTTTGCTGGGGAGGCTGCCGAGAGTGAAAAACGGTGATTTTGAGGCTATAGTGCGCAGGAAAGCAGAGAGGGCCAAATTGTCTGGGGCATTTGAAGGGGTTCCAGGAGGCAGTGAGGACCAGCATGAGTTTTCCCCGCTGGCACCTTTGCTGTGGCAGCAAAAGCTGGACGTTTTTCTTTTTTGCTGGGGAGGCTGCCGAGAGTGAAAAAAGGTGCTTTTGAGGATAGAGTGCGCAGGAAAGCAGAGAGGGCCAAATTGTCTGGGGCATTTGAAGGGGTTCCAGGAGGCAGTGAGGACCAGCATGACTTTTCCCCGCTGGCACCTTTGCTGTGGCAGCAAAAGCTGGACGTTTGTCTTTTTTGCTGGGGAGGCTGCCGAGAGTGAAAAAAGGTGCTTTTGAGGATAGAGTGCGCAGGAAAGCAGAGAGGGCCAAATTGTCTGGGGCATTTGAAGGGGTTCCAGGAGGCAGTGAGGACCAGCATCACTTTTCCCCGCTGGCACCTTTGCTGTGGCAGCAAAAGCTGGACGTTTGTCTTTTTTGCTGGGGAGGCTGCCGAGAGTGAAAAAAGGTGCTTTTGAGGATAGAGTGCGCAGGAAAGCAGAGAGGGCCCAATTGTCTGGGACATTTGAAGGGGTTCCAGGACGTAGTGAGGACCAGCATGACTTTTCCGAGCTGGCACCTTTGCTGTGGCAGCAAAAGCTGGACGTTTGTCTTTTTTGCTGGGGAGGCTGCCGAGAGTGAAAAAAAGGTGCTTTTGAGGTTAGAGTGCGCAGGAAAGCAGAAAGGGCCAAATTGTCTGGGGCATTTGAAGGGGTTCCAGGAGGCAGTGAGGACCAGCATGACTTTTCCCCGCTGGCACCTTTGCTGTGGCAGCAAAAGCTGGACGTTTGTCTTTTTTGCTGCGGAGGCTGCCGTGACTGGGAAAAGGTGCTTTTGAGGATAGAGTGCGCAGGAAAGCAGAGAGGGCCAAATTGTCTGGGGCATTTGAAGGGGTTCCAGGAGGCAGTGAGGACCAGCATGATTTTTCCCCGCTGACACCTTTGCTGTGGCAGCAAAAGCTGGACGTTTTTTTTTTGCTGGGGAGGCTGCCGAGAGTGAAAAAAGGTGCTTTTGAGGATAGAGTGCGCAGGAAAGCAGAGAGGGCCAAATTGTCTGGGGCATTTGAAGGGGTTCCATGAGGTAGTGAGGACCAGCATGACTTTTCCCCGCTGGCACCTTTGCTGTGGCAGCAAAAGCTGGACGTTTGTCTTTTTTGCTGGGGAGGCTGCCGAGAGTGAAAAAAGGTACTTTTGAGGATAGAGTGCGCAGGAAAGCAGAGAGGGCCAAATTGTCTGGGGCATTTGAAGGCGTTCCAGGAGGCAGTGAGGACCAGCATCACTTTTCCCCGCTGGCACCTTTGCTGTGGCAGCAAAAGCTGGACGTTTGTCTTTTTTGCTGGGGAGGCTGCCGAGAGTGAAAAAAGGTGCTTTTGAGGATAGAGTGCGCAGGAAAGCAGAGAGGGCCAAATTGTCTGGGGCATTTGAAGGGGTTCCAGGAGGCAGTGAGCACCAGCATCACTTTTCCCCGCTGGCACCTTTGCTGTGGCAGCAAAAGCTGGACGTTTGTCTTTTTTGCTGCGGAGGATGCCGAGAGTGAAAAAAGGTGCTTTTGAGGATAGAGTGCGCAGGAAAGCAGAGAGGGCCCAATTGTCTGGGACATTTGAAGGGGTTCCAGGACGTAGTGAGGACCAGCATGACTTTTCCGAGCTGGCACCTTTGCTGTGGCAGCAAAAGCTGGACGTTTGTCTTTTTTGCTGCGGAGGCTGCCGAGAGTGAAAAAAAGGTGCTTTTGAGGTTAGAGTGCGCAGGAAAGCAGAAAGGGCCAAATTGTCTGGGGCATTTGAAGGGGTTCCAGGAGGCAGTGAGGACCAGCATGACTTTTCCCCGCTGGCACCTTTGCTGTGGCAGCAAAAGCTGGACGTTTGTCTTTTTTTGCTGCGGAGGCTGCCGTGACTGGGAAAAGGTGCTTTTGAGGATAGAGTGCGCAGGAAAGCAGAGAGGGCCAAATTGTATGGGGCATTTGAAGGGGTTCCAGGAGGCAGTGAGGACCAGCATGACTTTTCCCAGCTGGCACCTTTGCTGTGGCAGCAAAAGCTGGACGTTTGTCTTTTTTGCTGGGGAGGCTGCCGAGAGTGAAAAAAAGTGCTTTTGAGGATAGAGTGCGCAGGAAAGCAGAGAGGGCCAAATTGTATGGGGCATTTGAAGGGGTTCCAGGAGGCAGTGAGGACCAGCATGACTTTTCCCCGCTGGCACCTTTGCTGTGGCAGCAAAAGCTGGACGTTTGTCTTTTTTGCTGGGGAGGCTGCCGAGAGTGAAAAAAGTTGCTTTTGAGGCTAGAGTGCGCAGGAAAGCAGAGAGGGCGAAATTGTCTGGGGCATTTGAAGGGGTTCCAGGAGGCAGTGAGGACCAGCATGACTTTTCCCCGCTGGCACCTTTGCTGTGGCAGCAAAGCTGGACGTTTGTCTTTTTTGCTGGGGAGGCTGCCGAGAGTGAAAAAAGGTGTTTTTTGAGGTTAGACTGCGCAGGAAAGCAGAGAGGGCCAAATTGTCTGGGGCATTTGAATAGGTTCCATGAGGTAGTGAGGACCAGCATGACTTTTCCGAGCTGGCACCTTTGCTGTGGCAGCAAAAGATGGAAGTTTGTCTTTTTGCTGGGGAGGCTGCCGAGAGTGAAAAAAGGTGCTTTTGAGGATAGAGTGCGCAGGAAAGCAGAGAGGGCCAAATTGTCTGGGGCATTTGAAGGGGTTCCAGGAGGCAGTGAGGACCAGCATGACTTTTCCCCGCTGGCACCTTTGCTGTGGCAGCAAAAGCTGGACGTTTGTCTTTTTTGCTGGGGAGGTTGCCGAGAGTGAAAAAAGGTGCTTTTGAGGATAGAGTGCGCAGGAAAGCAGAGAGGGCCAAATTGTCTGGGGCATTTGAAGGGGTTCCAGGACGTAGTGAGGACCAGCATGACTTTTCCGAGCTGGCACCTTTGCTGTGGCAGCAAAAGCTGGACGTTTGTCTTTTTTGCTGCGGAGGCTGCCGAGAGTGAAAAAAAAGGTGCTTTTGAGGTTAGAGTGCGCAGGAAAGCAGAAAGGGCCAAATTGTCTGGGGCATTTGAAGGGGTTCCAGGAGGCAGTGAGGACCAGCATGACTTTTCCCCGCTGGCACCTTTGCTGTGGCAGCAAAAGCTGGACGTTTGTCTTTTTTGCTGCGGAGGCTGCCGAGAGGTGAAAAAAAGGTGCTTTTGAGGCTATAGTGCGCAGGAAAGCAGAGAGGGCCAAATTGTCTGGGGCATTTGAAGGGTTCCAGGAGGCAGTGAGGACCAGCATGACTTTTCCCCGCTGGCACCTTTGCTGTGGCAGCAAAAAGCTGGACGTTTGTCTTTTTTGCTGGGGAGGCTGCCGAGAGTGAAAAAAGTGCTTTTGAGGATAGAGTGCGCAGGAAAGCAGAGAGGGCCAAATTGTCTGGGGCATTTGAAGGGGTTCCAGGAGGCAGTGAGGACCAGCATGACTTTTCCCAGCTGGCAACTTTGCTGTGGCAGCAAAAGCTGGACGTTTGTCTTTTTTGCTGGGGAGGCTGCCGAGAGTGAAAAAAGGTGCTTTTGAGGATAGAGTGCGCAGGAAAGCAGAGAGGGCCAAATTGTATGGGACATTGAAGGGGTTCCAGGAGGCAGTGAGGACCAGCATGACTTTCCGACTGGCACCTTTGCTGTGGCAGCAAAAGCTGGACGTTTGTCTTTTTTGCTGGGGAGGCTGCCGAGAGTGAAAAACGGTGATTTTGAGGCTATAGTGCGCAGGAAAGCAGAGAGGGCCAATTGTATGGGGCATTTGAAGGGGTTCCAGGAGGCAGTGAGGACCAGCATGACTTTTCCCAGCTGGCACCTTTGCTGTGGCAGCAAATGCTGGACGTTTGTCTTTTTTGCTGGGGAGGCTGCCGAGAGTGAAAAAAGGTGGTTTTGAGGTTAGACTGCGCAGGAAAGCAGAGAGGGCCAAATTGTCTGGGGCATTTGAATGGGTTTCCATGAGGTAGTGAGGACCAGCATGACTTTTCCGAGCTGGCACCTTTGCTGTGGCAGCAAAAAAGAATGGAAGTTTGTCTTTTTTGCTGGGGAGGCTGCCGAAAGCGAAAACAGGTGCTTTTGAGGATGGAGTCCGCAGGAAAGTAGAGAGGGCCAAATTGTCTGTGGCATTTGAAGAGGTTCCAGGAGGCAGTGAGACCAGCATTACTTTTCCCCGCTGGCACCTTTGCTGTGGCAGCAAAAGCTGGACGTTTGTCTTTTTTGCTCCTGAGGTTGCCGAAAGCGAAAACAGGTGCTTTTGAGGATAGAGTCCGCAGGAAAGCAGAGAGGGCCAAATTGTCTGGGGCATTTGAAAGAGTTCCAGGAGGCAGTGAGAACCAGCATTACTTTTCCCCGCTGGCACCTCTGCTGTGGCAGCAAAAGCTGGACGTTTGTCTTTTTTGCTCCTGAGGATGCCGAAAGCGAAAACAGGTGCTTTTGAGGATGGAGTCCACAGGAAAGCAGAGAGGGCCAAATTGTCTGGGGCATTTGAAAGAGTTCCAGGAGGCAGTGAGAACCAGCATTACTTTTCCCGGCTGGCACCTTTGCTGTGGCAGCAAAACCTGGACGTTTGTCTTTTTTGCTTCTGAGGTTGCCGAAAGCGTAAAAAGGTGCTTTTGAGGATGGAGTCCGCAGGAAAGCAGAGAGGGCCAAATTGTCTGGGGCATTTGAAAGAGTTCCAGGAGGCAGTGAGAACCAGCATTACTTTTCCCCGGTGGCACCTCTGCTG